>NW_028251853.1:0-89423 GCF_964263255.1 Lissotriton vulgaris | reverse complement strand
TGCACACACTCACACACACACACACACACATATATATATATATATTCAATGAAAAAACCATTGGTTATAGAACATATATAGTTAGGAATTTGCATTTACAAAACCTTATTTTACTCGCATAAAACCATTGAAATTCCATATATAGTTAGATGCGCTAACTATATATCGCGCACCCGCAATCCACTGCTGATGATGTCACATATTACATCATTCATGACATGGTTAGTGACATCACTGATGACATCACTGATGACATCTCAAATGACATCACTGATGACATCACTGATAACAACATCCAGTGACTGTTTGTTTCTGTAAAGTTAAAATATGTCTTACATATTGAAGAATGAGTGGATGTATAAGTGTCTGGATGAAGGATTTAGTAGGTGCATGACTGACTGTATGAGTGAGTGATTAAATGTGTCTCACTGAGTGCATGGGTTAGTGACTAAACTGTTTTAATTTGTGCATCATTATATCTGTTGTTCTACAAACTGCTGCATATGTTGATCAGTAGCTATATGAGTAACTGTATGGGTTATTCATTGGTTGTCCAAGTATTTGAATGGGAAACTGAGTGTGTGTGTATGGGTGGCTGGGAGGTGTGTGACTCTGTACATAGATGTGTGAGTAGTTGATTCACTATATGTATGGGTTCAAAAGTGCATGTGGAAACAGCTGTATGGGTGGTTGACTGTGCATGAGTGTATTAGTGAGTGAATGGATATCTCAGTGCTACATGTCAAAGTAAGTACATATGTAAAACACAGTACATGTGAGAGTTGACATCTATAAATAACTGTGCATAAGAGCCAGTGAATGTGTGAGTGGCTGTATGGATCATTGTGAACATGTATCAGGGATTGTATAAGAGAGTAAAGTAAATATGTGTTAGTATATGTTTGAATAAGTATGGTGTGTATAACTGTATAGTTGAGAAAATGGAGGTGTGATTGATTTTTTGCATAACTGACTAGGTGTGTGAGTAACTCCATGGATGAGTGACAGTCTGTGACTGTCTGTTTACACTGATTGTATCTAAGGTTATATTAGAGTCTGAAGAGGTTCATGGTATTATCACATGAATGATATCATCAGTGATGTGATCAGTCATGTCAAATGAGATGTTATCAGTGATTTTATCAGTGATGTCATTTGAGATGTCATCAGTGATGTCATCAGTGATGTCACTAACCATGTCATGAATGATGTAATATGTGACATCATCAGCAGTGGATTGCGGGTGCGCGATATATAGTTAGCGCATCTAACTATATATGGAATTTCATTGGTTTTATGCGAGTAAAATAAGGTTTTGTAAATGCAAATTCCTAACTATATATGTTCTATAACCAATGGTTTTTTCATTGAATTTTCAAGGTTTTGTAAATGCAAATTCCTAACTATATATGGACTATAACCTATGGTTTTTTCTGTGAATTTCAATGGTTTTTTAATAGCAAATATCAAAAGCTGTCAAATGTCAAGTACGTGATAGGTAAAAACGTTTTCGTGTTCATGCACGCTCATGTGCTTTGAACGCTTCCCCCCCCCCACTCCCCTCTTTTCTCTTTTCTGTTCTCTTCTCTCTTTGCAGATAGTGAAGGGTAGTTAACGCAGACCTTTACCCCCGTTGTAATCCGTCGTACCTGCTTGTCTCTCTATTTGATTGATTGTTATCCAAGCATTTACTGTTTTAGAATTGGTTCTCTTTGGATCATTCTCTATTTACAAACAAGCACAAAGTCGCAATACTCTGTTTAGTCTTTGCAGATAGTGAAAAATCGTGTAAAAAAATAAAAGTAATCGTGCAAAATCAGTAGACCACTAATTGGATCTCTTTTTGACCTCGCTAAAATACAAACATTAGGAACAACCATTCATGAGAAATACAAAAATAGTGAAATGAACTGAGCTCCACACCATGAGGGCTGCAAGACAGCTCGGCTCCGTCACCCACCCCGCCCAAAATAACGACAAACCCTATGCAAATATTACAAATATAGACAACACACCAGCAAAGAAACAGGGTAAAACATTTTATTAAATAACTTTTTACATAACTATTTTATACTTTTTGTTGCCCGATCCGGCTAGCTCAATCGATCGAGCATGAAACTCATGCACTGATAGCAAGCGTTGAGAGTTTGTAGAACGATGGCTTCAGATTTTCTACATACGGTGTAGTGGCGCGAACTGGGAGGGGGCGTTTGGATCCTGCCCCTTCCCCAAATAAGATTTTCATACATGAGTGTTCGTTCATGCTTTTGGTCCCTGAGTTGCTTCGATGTCACTGCTTTACACAAATGGCATAAGTTCTGGATGTTGAGTGCCATACTTCAGAGTTCTAAGCAGCGCTTGTAACACTGTCTAAACCTTATTTGCACCTGCTGCAGCTTCACTATTCAAAGTAAGTGGGGTCCGTTTGTGGACCTGACTGCATTGGAAAACAATGTGATACGGTGCCTCCCTAAACCGCTTGACGGAGGCCCCCGAGGGGCGGTGAGATGGCGCGGACTGGGAGGGGGCGCTTGGCTCCTGCCCCCTCCCCAAGTCGTGTTGCCCTGGTGTGGCCTGAGATCGCCCCCAACATAGGCGGCCGGCTCCCGGGGTCCGGCGGAATTTTTTGCCTTTTGATGACTCTTCCATTCTGGACCTTGTCCCACAATCCGTTTGACCTGAAGACACGCTGTAGTGGGGCGCCCCTTTACCGTTTTAGTTGCCATTCCGCCCGCTTTTGGTACTCTGTGCCTCTTCCGCCATTCAGCTTTTTACCGCCCGCTCTTGCGACTACAGCGTCTCGCTCACCATGTAGTTGAGTTGCTCCCGCTCTTAAGATTTAACAGAACTTTTTGGACTGCTGAAAGCGGTTGTATTCCGACCGCTGGTTGGTGAAGACATTTTGACTATATTCTGGACCTGCGTTGTCGCGTAATGCGTCATATGACGCGCCGCGTTAGCGCACCCGGAAGTGCTCCGGTGCGCAAGGCGCAGCTTCCCGGAAACGATCCAGAGCGCGCCGCGCAGCGCGTAACGTAAGCATAACAGGTCATGTGACTTGTTAATAAAACTTTTCATTGGTTCATTTTACTTTTGTTTTCCTAATGATGTAAGACTAGGTCATGTGACCTAAAAATAACACTTTTCATTGGATTAAAACATTTTTTTCCCAAACGATGAAAGTCCCACCTTGTTTCTGGATGTTTCAGACTGAAGCTGGCGTCACCATGAGAGCACCACCATCTCGTAGCTCCGTCGTGGCCATTCCGCAAGCAATCATGGCAGACGCTCCCCACCGGAAGCCTGCGGGAGTAGAGGGCCCCCAAGACTTTTGTACAATCTTCAAGGCTGAGGGGACGCTTTCGAGAATGGGACCCAAGCCCTGGCAGACAAGCGTCCGAGTTCCAAGGTGTCCCAGGGCCATTTTACTGGACCAGGCCCAAATCCGAAGAGCCGGCCGCCATTTTAAGAGTCCTGTGACAGCCGCCTATCGCTGCACCGCAAGAGTGGGAGCAACTCAACTACATGGTGAGCAAGACGCTGTAGCCGTAAGAGCGGGCGGTAAACAGCTGAATGGCGGAAAAAGCAAAGTGTAGCAAAAGCGGGCGGAATGGCGACTGAAACGATAAAGGGGCGCCCCACTACAGCAGACGAGCCTCCACCATGTGCTTCAAAACTGCATACGTATCTCGTGATATCAAGGTTGGGCAACCAGTACACAACAAGCAGTTACGAGTCCCATTTACACCGGCGCCATTTTGGGCGCGGCCGGGCAGGTCCAGGATCTAGTCAAACATAACAAATGAGGCTGACGTCTCTGAAGCAGTTGACGCACAGCAGGACATAGCAAATAAACATGAAGTCTCTAAAGCTGTTAACTCACTGCAGGACAAAACAAGTGAACCTGAAACCTCTGGAATAATTGTCGCTCAAAAGAACAACACACAAAACTCTGTAGAGCCTGAGGAAAGAAAAACAGAAGGGCACTGTAGTTTCAGACACACTTAACACTAATGACTTAACAAGGATATCGTCTGTTTATGAAGCAGTTATCATGTTCACAGAATTGACAAAGAAGTGTGCAGACACCAATGATATTAAGAAACACAAGGAAATCCCTAACGCATCAGCATTCTCGGAAGAGGTTGACACAGATAACATCTTAAGGAACAAAGAAAGACAAAATAAGGATGAGGAAGTTATCACTTTAGTTTTTTCATCAGCTAGCGACAGCAAGAAACATATTGTAATGGAGATTAGAGAGGTTACGGATGGATGAATAAATTATCCAAAGAAATGGCGACTCCCCCCCTTTACCAGATTAGCTAAATCTTTGCGTAATTTGGACGTTAAAGTTATATTATTGTTGTTGTTGTTGTTATGGTTATAGTTCTGGCTAATTTTAGCAAGAAACACATTGTAATGGAGATTAGAGAGGCTACGGATGGGTGGCCCAGGATATCACCACTGTTCCCCATGTCATAAAACCTTAGGATGTTCAATAACTGAAACAGCTAATATGGGTTTACTTACAGGGGACATCTTTTGTTCTGTTTTGTAAAGTAAAACTATTGTGAACGCAAGTATTATACATAGTAAGTGTTTAATATAGCATTTGTCAGTCATTGATTAAGCAGCTAGGACCTGTTCACTCTTGACACCCCAGGTGCTGTGTATGTTGCACTATAGTGCTGCATCGGGAATACGGACAACCCTATTGATGTTGATTTTTCATTATTGATTATTGTAAAGAAATGGCGACTCCCCCCTTTAGCAGATTAGCTAAATGTTTGCGTAATTTGGGCATAAAAGTTATATTATTGTTGTTGTTGTTGTTATCGTTATAGTTCTGGTTAATTTCCATTCAGAGTGTCCTACACAGCACCACTCTAGGTAAACACTACTTTATGTAAAACCTGGGACATAGCACTCATTGAAACTATAGTTGGTCACCATGGGGTTTAAAGAAGGGATGGTTCTTCACCTGGGTGCCTTCCACAACTCAGCACGTTGTGCTGCCTAGGGACTATTCGCACAAAAGACAGCTTCTGACCATTGTTGTTTTTTTTTATCAAAAAATGTTTAAATATATTTACAGTTTTTGTTGCGTTCGTTATATTTAAAAGTTAATAAAGTTTTATAATCCAACTTTCTTGGAGTACTATATTTTTTTTAAAAATCGGGTGAATGGGGCCTTGAATCGGGTTATTGTCATGTGTGGGCTTTGCAAGTGTACTGCTACAGGATCGGACATTTCAAACTCAAATGCACGTTCTTTTTCTTACCTTTCCGAAGCATGGAGCGCAATAGCAGGCAGAGAAAGGGTGATGCACGTGTTGAACACTGCCTGGCCTGGCAAGTTGCTGGCAGTGCCCCCCCGCCCGCTCCTGAAAGAGGGCACACACACACCGCCGCCCCGAGTACTTCACAAATCTTTAAAAGACCATGCGCTTGTTCATGAGGCTTAAATGGTTTATCACCCCTTCTAGAACCCCTACATCGACCCTCTGACGTTTCCTGGAAGAATTAGCACGTAACACAATACCAAGCCCTGTCAGCTGAAACCCCCGAGGAATCGTGGGGCATATTGTCAAGGGGGTTTATTTCCGCTTTTTTGGCTTTAAAAGCCAAAAAAAAGGAGATAAAATTATCTCCCTATTACCAAGCTGTCGCTAACACCAGTTAGTGACAGCTAAAAGGAGATAGCGACCATCTTGGGCCCCGCTTTGCATGTCAGTGATATTTATCACTAATGACATGCAAAGTGGGCGTGCCAAGATGTTAGCGACTGGAAACAGTCCCTAACCATCGCTATCTCCTATTACCAACTTTTGGAGATATTCGCGCTAAGCGCGAATATCTCCAAAAGCTAACACCTGCCCTGAGCAGTTTTTAGCCATGTTATCCAATGGAAGGTGGATAACATGGCTAAGAGCATTTGCTGGATAATGCATGAATATCGCGGACTTTTCAGCGATATTCATGCATTGCGGCCGTTTTTTATCGCATTTACGATAAACCTTGCTAATAGCAAGGTTTATCTGCGATAAAATTCGCCGATGTGCGGCGATAATTTTTGTCTCTAAACAAGTTAGAGACAAAAATTATCGCTAGTTGTTGGTAATATGCCCCCGGGTTTTTCCTTGCAGGAATCGGGAGGCAGAAGACTAGCACTGAAATCAGTAGTCTCACGCCTGAATCGGGAGGATTGGTATGTCTGGATTCTCTACAGCTGGGGCCATAAACTACATCCGCAGGGCTAGGTGATAGCCTGGGTCCAGCCTGGACAATCGAACACAGAGGAAGAGGAGTGTCAGAGGGTGCGGTAGTGAATAGGGTGAAAGGGAGGTGTCGGGCGGGCACAGGGTGTGATTCTCAGGGAAGAGCAGCGCAGATGGGGGGAAGTATTTGGCCCATGCATGAGAGAGAGAGCGGGGGTGACCAGTGCGTGGGGGAGATGCTTGCGAGGGTGGGGAACCGTGCTGAGAATCGACGGCGTGCAGAGAGAGGGTCTGGTCAAGGCATCTAAAATGGCTGCCGTGCACGACAAAATTGTGGCATTGGACAAAAAGGCAAGATGGCGCAGACAATGTTTATCAATAAGGATTCATTTATAACAAAATATTTACTCGCAGTGACAAAATGGTGGTCAACACTTCCTGATTTCCATCGAATCGAACGTTAACAGACGTCACGCAGCAAAAAAAAAAAAAAAAGCTCACGCACAGCCGCTGGAAGACATGTATCAACATATATGAGCCTCCTCAGCCACCCTCAGAAAACATAAGGGGTCAGGATACGTCTCCCGCACCCCCTTATACCTAGTAATTTAATTAAAACGAAACACAAAATGGCGAATTCCCGTTTCGCTACCAGTTTGCGGCCCAGTTCGCGGCCCGGGAAGCGCTTCTACCGTGAAAAATATATATTTTTTTATTTTCCCCACGGGACCCTTTAATAACCCCAACATCATTCCTAGGGGGTCAAGAGAGGTATACCTTGCCCCCTTTCATTAAATTCCCCCTTCGTTTTTCACCTCTTCTTCTCTCTCGATCCTACCGAGAGATAAGATGGCGGCCGCTCCGGACTGTTTAGAATGTTGACAGACACTGGAGAGCCAATCAGCTTTCTGCGCGCAAAGTTCCGTTTCGCGAAAAGTAAGCGGACCGGAGCGCAGCCCGGAGCGCTGTTACAGATATATATCTTGTTTTGAACGTTAATTTCTCAAAATCCACTGGAGCACATATATTGAGACCTAGCAAAGGCACATCGGGCTAACAGTCCCTACAATTTTGCCAAGTTTCGTGCAAATCCATTCAGCCGTTCGAGCTAAAAGTGAGGCCAAAGGCCCTATGGAAATTAACATGGGAAAAACGCGTTTTGGGACCCCCCTTTTTTCTCGGCCCCCCCTTGACGAAACCCCCCCAAATTTTCGGGGGCTGCTCAGAAACAAAATGTGCCATTTTCCTGAAAATTTCAGCCGATTCCGTCCACAAACGCCAAAGTTATTAGACATAGAATTTTCAAAAGTCCCATAGACAAATAATCCTAACTATATATACCTACTGGCGACAGCCAGTAGGTAATATATATATATATATATATATATATATATATATATATATATATATATATATATATATATATATATATATATATATATATATATATATATATATATATATATATATATATATATATATATATATATATATATATATTCACTGAAAAAAACATAGGTTATAGACCATATATAGTTTGGAATTAGCATTTACAAAACCTTATTTTACTCACACAAAACCATTGAAATTCGCATATATAGTTAGTTGCACTAACTATGTATCGCTCACCCGCAATCCACTGCTGATCATGTCACATATTACATCATTCATGACATGGTCAGTGACATCACTGATGACATCACTGACGACATCTCAAATGACATCACTGATGACATCTCAAATGACATCACTGATGACATCACTGATGACATCTCAAATGACATCACTGATGACATCACTGATGACATCTCATTTGACATTACTGATCACATCACTGATGACATCATTCATGTGATCATACGATGAACCTCTTCAGACTCTAATATAACCTTATATACACTCAGTGTAAACAGACACTCATAGACTGTCACTCATCCATGAAGTTACTCATACATCTACTCAGTCATGCAAAGAATCAATCACACCTCCATTTCCTCAACTATACAGTTATACACACCTTACTTATTCAAACATATACTAACACATATTTACTCTCTTATACAATCCCTGATACAAGTTCACAATGATCCATACAACCACTCACACATTCACTGGCTCTTATGCACAGTTATTTATATATGTCAACTCTCACATGTACTGTGTTTTACATATGTACTTACTTTGACATGTAGCACTGAGATATCCATTCACTCACCAATACACTCATGCACACAGTCATACCCATACAGCTGTTTCCACATGCACTTTTTGAACGCATACATCTAGTGAATCAACTGCTCACACATCTATGCACAGAGTCATACACCTCCCAGCCACCCACACACACACACTCAGTCTCCCATACAAATACTTGGTCAACCAATCAATAACCCATATAGTTACTCATATAGCTACTGATCAACACATGCAGCAGTTTACAGAACAACAGACATAATGATGCACAAATTAAGACAGTTTAGTCACTAACCCATGCACTCAGTGAGACACATTTAATCACTCACTCATACAGTCAGCCATGCACCGACTAAATCCTTCATCCAGACACTTATACATCCACTCATTCTTCAATATGTAAGACATATTTTAACTTTACAGAAACATACAGTCACTGGATGTTGTCATCAGTGATGTCATAAGTGATGTCATTTGAGATGTCATCAGTGATGTCACTGACCATGTCATGAATGATGTAATATGTGACATGATCAGCAGTGGATTGCGGGTGCGCGATATATAGTTAGTGCAACTAACTATATATGCGAATTTCAATGGTTTTGTGTGAGTAAAATAAGGTTTTGTAAATGCTAATTCCTAACTATATATGGTCTATAACCTATGGTTTTTTCAGTGAATTTCAATGGTTTTTTAATAGCAAATATCAAAAGCTGTAAAATGTATTCTTCTTTTAAAGGTAAAATATATTTTATATGTATTTAATATAATTTTTTAATGTATATACATTTTTTGAGGGAACAAATTTATCAACTATCATGCTGAAGAAGAGTGTGGGGAAAAAAAACAAAGAGGAGGACTAAGAGGAAAGAACAATCAGTTCAAAAATACAATTGCTTTAAAGCATGAAGTGCTTTTCCACACATTTACATTTAAATAACCCATATTAGAACATACAAAATATCGACAGAGGAGACGGTGTACATTGAATTTTAGACTCTTCATTGGTACCTACATGTTGGTACTTACATCACCCACACCACACAACAGCTCTATTCAGAGCTACCCTACCTCAAAGCACTCTAAAATATTATTTTACTATTTCCCTTGGTTTTCCCCTTGTTACGCTTTCCCGAACGCTACCCGGTGCGCGGACCGGGCGCTAACCGTGCGAAAAATTGAAAAAAAAAGGTTTTGTTTTTTTACATATATGGGCCTCCTCAGCCACCCTCAGAAAACCTAGGGGGTCAGGATATGTCTCCCGTGCCCCCTTATACCCATTCCCAACATTGTTTATCCTCCATCTTGTGACTAAATTCGTCCAAAACACAAGATGGCGGACTCCCGTTATGCTACCGGTGAGCTACCCGGTTCGCGTACCGGGTAGCGCTTCCACCGCGAAAATTCGAAAAAAAATGTATTTTATTTTTTTGCCCCGCGGGGCCCTTTAATAGCCCCCACATCAATCCTAGGGGGTCAGGAGGGGTCTACCTTGCCCCCTTTCATACATTTCCCCCTTCGTTTATTTCCACCTCTTGTCGCTCGATCCTACCGAGAGACAAGATGGTGGCCGTTCCGGACTGTTTAGAATGTTGACAGTCACCGGAGAGCCAAACCGCTTCTCCTCGCGAAGTTCCGTTATGCGTCTGGTACGCGAACCGGGGCGCTAACCGGAATAATGTCACAGATATATATTTTTTTTTAACGTTAATTTCTCAAAATCCACTGGAGCACATATCTTGAGACCTAGCAAAGGCACATAGGGCAAACAGTCTCTACAATTTTGCCAAGTTTCATAGAAATCCATTCAGCCGTTCGAGCTAAAAGTGAGTCCAACCGCCCTATGGAAAACTCAATGTTAAAAACTCGTTTTGGGACCCCCCTTTTTTCTTGGCCCCCGCTTTACGAAACCCCCCCAAACTTTCAGGGGACGTTTTCCTGAAAATTTCAGCCAATTCCGTCCATCAACGCCAAAGTTATTCAACATAGAATTTTCAGAAATCCCTATTCAAAAAAATCCTAACTATATATACCTACTGGCGACCGCCAATAGGTAATATATAACATTTCTATGGCAAAATGAAACTCCTAATTTTGTTCCTTTTCAAATTAAATGTATTAAGTGTTACCACTTTATTCCAATCAAGATGACTTCAGGTGTGCCATACTTTTGTCATAAATAAGACTGTTAGTGTTCTAGTTGTTCTTTAGAACACTCTGGGACATTCTGTCATTGGGCTATAGTTGGGCTACATCTGGCTGATATTTGGGCTACATTTGGGCTCTTTTGTCCCTGGTGGCCATCTTGGGAGACTGCATATCAGAATTTTTTTAATGAAATATAAGAGGATTTGAGAAATCACTCAAAATGTGCCCTAATTTTTCTTTCTTCAGCACTAATCATAATTTCTATGGCAAAATGAACCCCCTCATTTTGTTCCTTTGCAAATTAAATGTTTAAAGTGTTAACACTTTATTCCAATCAAGATGACTTCAGGTGTGCCATACTTTTGTCATAAGTAAGACTGTTAGCGCTCTAGTTGTTCTTTAGAACTAAACAAGTCTTAATTTGTGCATCATTATGCCTGTTGTTCTATAAACTGCTGCATGTGTTTATCAGTAGCTATATGAGTAACTATATGGGTTTTTGATTGGTTGCCCAAGTATTTGTATGGGAGACTGAGTGTGTGTGTGGGTGGCTGGGAGGTGTGTGACTCTGTGCATAGATGTGTGAGTAGTTGATTCACTATATGTATGGGTTCAAAAGTGCATGTGGAAACAGCTGTATGGGCGGTTGACTGTCTGCATGAGTGTATAGGTGAGTGAATGGATTTGTAAAACACAGTACACGTGAGAGATGACATATATAAATAACTGTGCATAAGAGCCAGTGAATGTGTGAGTGGCTGTAAGGATCATTGTGAACATGTTTCAGGGATTGTATAAGAGAGTAAATATGTGTTAGTATATGTTTGAATAAGTAAGGTGTGTATAACTATATAGTTGAGAAAATGGAGGTGTGATTGATTCTTTGCATGACTGACTAGGTGTGTGAGTAACTCCATGGATAAGTAACAGTCTGTGAGTGTCTGTTTACACTGATTGTATTTAAGGTTATATTAGAGTCTGAAGATGTTCATTGTATTATCACATAAATGATATCATCAGTGATGTGATCAGTAATGTCAAATGAGATGTCATCAGTGATGTCATCAGTGATATCATTTGAGATGTCATCAGTGATGTCATTTGAGATGTCATCAGTGATGTCATCAGTGATGTCACTGACCATGTCATGAATGATGTAATATGTGACATCATCAGCAGTGGATTGCGGGTGCGCGATATATAGTTAGTGCAACTAACTATATATGCGAATTTCAATGGTTTTGTGCAAGTAAATTAAGGTTTTGTAAATGCTAATCCCTAACTATATATGGTCTATAACCTATGGTTTTTTCAGTGATTTTTCAAGGTTTTGTAAATGCTAATTCCTAACTATATATGGTCTATAACCTAAGGTTTTTTCAGTGAATTTCAATGGTTTTTTAATAGCAAATATCAAAAGCTGTAAAATGTCAAGTACATGGTAGGTAAAAACATTTTCGTATTTATGCACGCTGATGTGCTTTGAACGCTGCCCCCCCCCCCCCTCCTCTTTTCTTTTAGGAATATTCTCTCTTTGCAGATAGTGAAGGGTATGTAACACAGGCCTTTGCCCCCGTTGTAATCCGCCGTGCCTGCTTCCCTCTCCATTTGATTGATTGTTATCCTAGCATTTATTGTTTTGGAATTGGTTCTCTTTGGTTCATTCTCTATTTACAAACAAGCACAGAGTCGCAATACTCTGTTTAGTCTTTGCAGATAGTGAAAAATCGTTAAAAAACAAAAGGAATCAAGCAAAATCAGTAGGCCACTAATGGGATCTCTTTTTGACCTCGCTAAAATAGAAACATTATGAACAACCCCTCATGACAAATACGAAACTAGTGAGAGGAACTGAGCTCGACACCCTGATGGCTGCAAGAAAGCTCGGCTCCGCCGCCCACGCCACCCAAAATAACGACAAACACTATGCAAATATTGTAAATATATACAACACACCAGCAAAGTAACAGGGTAAAAAGTTTTATTAAATAACTATTTACATGGCAGCCTGCTGCAACATCGATCCAAACAAGCCTTTGTATTTTGGGCTCAAAATAAACCATCAATAGTAAGATTTTCATAGGTGAGTGTAGGTTCATGGTTTTCCATCCACAGACTAAAAGCCTGGCGTGGGAGTGAAAGAACAATAACTAGGTAAGAAGGAAGGCAGAGGTTGTGGGAAGGACTCTGGATATGGTATGTTGCTTGGTCCCTGAGATGCTTCGATGTCACTGCCTTGCACAAATGGCATAAGTCCTGGATGTTGGGTGCCATAGTTGAGGGTTCCGAGCAGCGCTTGTAACACTGTCTGAAGCTTATTTGCACCTGCTGCAGCTTCACTATTCTCAAAGTAAGTGGGGGCTGTTTGTGGATCTGACTGCATTGGAAAACAATGTGATGCGGTGCCTCCCTGAACCGCTTGACGGAGGCCCCAGAGATAATTGCGCCTGCTCCACACCTTGTCCCACAATCCGTTTGACCTGAAGACGCGTCCTGCGGTGCCCTGGTCCGACCATCACATATACCTGCGCCAGGAGACGGCGTGGGGTGCAGTAGAAGGGAGAGGCGGCGCGAACGAGCCTCCCCCACCTCCCCAGGTGGAGGTTTCTCAGCTACACCCCAGCGCTTCACTCGACCAGCTGACTTGCGCCCGCTCTTGCGACACAGTGCCTCGCTCGGCCAGCTGAATTGCGCCTGCTCTTGCTATTACAACGTCTCACCCGCCATCCAACGGAATTGCACCCAATCTTGCGGTACAGTGACAGGCGGCTGTTACGGAGCTCACGAAATGGCGGTCGGCTCCACAGACTTGGGCCTGGCCTGCAAAGATGGCTCTGGGCAACCGTGGAACTCGGACGCTTGACTGCTAGGGCTTGGGCCCCATTCCCAAAAGAGTCCCCTCAGCCTTGAAGATTCTACAACAGTCACCGGGACCCCCGACTCCCGTAGACTACCGATGGGGAGCGACTGCCATGATTGCTCGCGGAATGGCCACAGCGTAGCCACGAGATGGTGGTGCTCTCATGCTAACGGCAGCTTCAGCCTGAAACATCCAGAAACACTGTAGACTACCAATTCGATCAGTTCCGGTGGAGCCCCAACGTGACCCGGTAGAGAAGAACTTGCCCTCCCCCCTTTGATTGATAGTTCTTGTTGCCTGTCCCTTCTCTTGTCATTTAACAGAACTTTTTGGACTGCTGAAAGGGGTTGTGTTCCGACCGCTAGTTGGTGGAGACATTTTGACTATATCCTGGACCTGCGTTGTCGCGTAATGCGTCATATGACGCGCCGCGTTAGCGCACCCGGAAGTGCTCCGGTGCGCGAGGCGCAGCTTCCCGGAAACGATCCAGAGCACGGCGCGCAGTGCGTAACGTAAGCATAACAGGTCATGTGACTTGTTAATAAAACTTTTCATTGATTCATTTTACTTTTGTTATTCTAATGATGAAAGGCTTGGTCATATGACCTAAAAATAACACTTTTCATTGCTTTCGAAAAATATTTTTTCCAAATGATGAAAGCCCCACCTTTTTTTTTCTCACTCTGACTTGTAAAACAAAGGACCCAGATGCATTTACAGTTTATCACTAACAATGTTCCAGGCTAATGTATTTTCCCGGGAAATTTACAACTGTCCTGCAAGTAAAATATTCCTATTTCGAGAAAAAGGGCGTTTCTTCGTCCCATGAGGGAGCCGTTGAGCAAAAGAGGCTTGGCCTGCTGTCTTAGTCGCTGATAGGCATGAATATCGGATTCTTATCGATCACTTTATGTTGCAGGAGTGGAAAACACAACAGCCCTTGACCATTTATGTTTACTGCGTTCCTGCGTATTATACCTTTTAACCGTCATGTAATCAGGCTGCTTTATTTCACTTGCCTTTTACTGATTCGAAAACAGTGGCTATTATTCAAAACTTTACCAAAAAAGGTACTACTACCATGTTTTGTTTTAAAAACCTTTATTGTGAAAATGTCAGTATACAAATACGGGCCTATAACCACGTGGGCCGGCCACGGAGCAAACTGGAATCATATGTGATGAGGGGACATTTACACTGTAGAAGAACGTAACGGGCGGGCCATTAGGTTGCAAGAACTAAAGTGTCCAACAGTTGCGGAATCGGTGGACGTACATTTTATAATTAAAGTACAACAGGGCCAGTTACAATAAAATTATCTAGATATACATTTGCGGGCAAGTACCATGAGTGACGTTAATTCGATCTTTCAATAGTACAGTAATCAATAACACATCAAAACTTAATATCAATAGGGATGTCCAAATGTTCAGTCAGTACTCGTCCCCGCCCGCCATGTGGTTCAAAACTGCATACGTATCTCGTGATATCAAGGTTGGGCAACCAGTACACAACAAGGAGTTACGAGTCCCATTTATACTGGCGCCATTTTGGGCAAGGCCGGGCAGGTCCAGGATGTAGTCAAAATGTCTCCACCAACAAGCGGTCGGACCAGAACCCTTTCGGCAGTCCAAAAAGGTTCCGTTAAATGACAACAGAAGAGATAGGCAACAAGAACAATCAGTCAAAAGAGGGGACGCTTTCGTGAATGGGGCCCATGCCCTAGCAGGCAAGCGTCCGAGTTCCAAGGTGTCTCAGGGCCATTTTAGTGGACCAGGCCCAAATCCAAAGAGCTGGCCGCCATTTTGAGAGTCCTGTTGCAGCCGGCTATCGCTGCACCACAAGAGTAACCGCAATTCAGCTAGATGGCGGGTGAGTCACTGTACCGCAAGAGCGGGCGGAACTCAGCTGGAAGGCGAGTGAAACGCTAAGAGGCGCCCCACTGCAGATGAGGTGCCTCCACCTGGGGAGGAGGGAGAGGCCCGTTTGCGCTGCCTCCCCCCCCCCGGGGGACCCCACGCCGTCTTTCGGCGCAGCATTGTAGGATGGCCACACCAGTGAAACTTGCTGGACACCACCTCGGTGCCATCCGGATCTCGGCGCGTTCGAGTCACTGTACCGCAAGAGTGGGCGAAATTCAGCTGGATGGCGGGTGAGTCACAGTACCGCAAGAGCGGACGAAACTCAGCTGGATGGCGGGCGAGTCGCTGTACCACAAGAGCGGGCGAAACTCAGCTGGATGGAGGGTGAGGCACTGTGCCGCAAGAGCGGGCGCAACTCTGCTGAACGTCGAGTGAAACGGCAAAGGGCGCCGCACTGCACATGAGGTGCCTCCACCTAGGGAGGGGGGAGAGGCCAGTTCGCGCCGCCTCCCCCCCCCGGGCACCCCACGCCGTCTTTCGGCGCAGCATTGTAGGATGGCCACACCAGTGCGGCAACTTGCTGGACACCACCTCGGTGCCATTCGGATCTCGGCGCGTTGTGCTGCCTTCGGCCTATTCGCACATCGGTCCGCTACTGACGCCGCCTCACAGGCCAACGGATTTTGTAGGCTTTTTATAGCCCAAAGCCGCATAACAGGTCATGTGACTTGTTTATAAAACTTTTCATTGGTTCATTTTACTTTTGGTTTCCTAATGATGAAATTCTTGATCATATGGCCTAAAAATAACACTTTTCATTGGATTAAAACATATTTTTTTCCCAAACGATGAAAGCCCCACCTTTTTTTTCTCACTCGGCAATCCAAAAAGGTTCCGTTAGATGACAACAGAGGGGACAGGCAACAAGAACCATCAGTCAAATGAGGGGAGGGCAAGTTCTTCCCTACCGGGTCACGTTGAGGCTCCACCGGAAGTCATCGAATTGATAGTCTACAGTGTTTCTGGATGTTTCAGACTGAAGCTGGCGTCAGCATGAGAGCACCACCATCTCGTAGCTCCGTCGTGGCCATTCCGCAAGCAATCATGGCAGCCGCTCTCCACCGGAAGCCTGCGGGAGTCGGGCCCCCATGACTTTTGTAGAATCTTCAAGGCTGAGGGGACGCTTTCGAGAATGGGGCCCAAGCCCTAGCAGGCAAGCGTCCGAGTTCCAAGGTGTCCCAGGGCCATTTTAGTGGACCAGGCCCAAATCCGAAGAGCCGGCCGCCATTTTAAGAGTTCTGTGGCAGCCGCCTATCGCTGCACCGCAAGAGTGGGCGCAATTCAACTAGATGGTGGGCGTGACGCTGTAGCCGCAAGAGCGGGCGCAACTCAACTGGATGGTGGGCGAGACGCTGTAGCCGCAAGAGCGGGCAATAAACAACTGAATGGCGGATGAGGCACAGTGCAGCAAAAGCGGGCGGAAAACCGCTGAATGGCAACTGAAACGCTAAAGGGGCACCCCATTGCAAAAGAGGAGCCTCCACCTGGAGAGGCCCGTTCACGCCGCTTCCCCCACACCCCTCCCGGGCCGCCCCACGCCGTTTTTCGGCGCAGCATTGTAGGATGCCAAGACCAGTGCGGCAAGTAAAGGACATCACCTGGGTGCCATCCAGATCTCAGCGCGTTGTGCTGCCTTCGGACTATTCGCACAACAGACCGCTACTGACGAGGCACAGTGCAGCAAAAGCGGGCGGAAAACCGCTGAATGGCAAATGAAACGCTAAAGGGGCGCCCCATTGCAGCAGACGAGCCTCCACCTGGGGAGGCCCGTTCACGCCGACTCCCCCCCCCCCCCTTGGGGCACCCCACGCCGTTTTTCGGTACAGCATTGTAGGATGCCAAGACCAGTGCGGCAAGT
This sequence comes from Lissotriton vulgaris, assembly GCF_964263255.1. Taxonomy (NCBI): domain Eukaryota; kingdom Metazoa; phylum Chordata; class Amphibia; order Caudata; family Salamandridae; genus Lissotriton; species Lissotriton vulgaris. The sequence continues at coordinate 72,221 of NW_028251853.1, read as the reverse complement.
AAAGGACATCACCTGGGTGCCGTCCAGATCTCAGCGCGTTGTGCTGCCTTCGGACTATTCGCACAACAGACCGCTACTGACGCCACCTCACAGAAGCCCATTGTTGCTTTGTTTAAAAAAATTTTTTTTAACGTGTTTACTGTTTTTGGTGCGTTGTATATATTTATAAGTTATTAAAGTGTTATAATCCTACTACTTTGTTGGAGTGCTATATATTTTTAATGTGACACATAATTGTGAAGACTTTGATGTACAAAAAGGCATCCCTGGAATCTTCCTCTTCAGGCTCGGTCCCACACACCCTCACAGTGAGAATCCCCTCCCCAATCAAAATACAGGATCGTTATCAGATAGTAGGAACGCGTGTGGTGTGACGAATCTCATGGGGTGGGGGCCTTGATCTACTGTAACTCCTTTGAAGAGGGGTGATTCTTTACAGTTGAGGCCATAAACTATATCCGCAAGGCTAGGTGATAGCCTGGGACCGGCCTGGACAATCAGACACAGAGGAAGAGGAGTGTCAGAGGGTGCGGTAGTGAATAGGGTGAAAGGGAGGTGTCGGGCGGGCACATGGTGTGATTCTCAGGGAAGAGCAGCGCAGATGGGGGGAGGTTTATGGCCCATGCATGAGAGAGAGAGCGGGGGTGACCAGTGCGTGGGGGAGATGCTTGCGAGGGTGGGGAGCCATGCTGAGGATCGGCGGTGTGCAGAGAGTGGGTCTGGTCAAGGCATCGAAAATGGCTACCGTGCACGACAAAAGTGTGGCATTGGAAAAAAAGCAAGATGGCGCAGACAATGTTTATCAATACGGATTAATTTATAACAATTATTTTTAACAATATATTTACTCGCAGTGTCAAAATGGCGGCCAACACTTCCTGATTTCCTTCGAATCGAACGTTAACAGATGTCACGCAGCAAAAAAAAAAAAAAACGCTCACGCGCAGCCGCTGGAAGACAAGTATCAACATATATGAGCATCCTCAGCCACCCTCAGAAAACATAGGGGGTCAGGATACGTCTCCCGTACCCCCTTATACCCATTTCTCACATTGTTTTTCCTCCATCTTGTAATGTAATTAAAACGAAACAAAAAATGGCGAATTCCCGTTTTGCGTCCCGGTTCGCTACCCGGTTCGCGAACCGGAAAGCGCTTCTACCGCAAAAAATCTAATTTTTTTTATTTGTCCCACGGGACCCTTTAATAACCCCAACATCATTCCTAGGGGGTCAAGAGGGGTCTACCTTGCCCCCTTTCATTAAATTCCCCCTTCGTTTTTCTCCTCCTCTTGTCTCTCGATCCTACCGAGAGACAAGATGGCGGCCGTTCCGGACTGTTTAGAATGTTGACAGACACCGGAGAGCCAATCAGCTTCGCTTCGCAAAGTTCCGTTACGCGAAAAGTTCGCGAACCGGAGCGCTACCCGGGACGCTGTCACAGATATATCTGTTTATTAAAACGTTAATTTCTCAAAATCCACTGGAGCATATATATTGAGACCTAGCAAAGGCACATCGGGCTAACAGTCCCTACAATTTTGCCAAGTTTTGTGCAAATCCATTCAGCCGTTCGAGCTAAAAGTGAGGCCAAACGCCCTATGGAAAAATGAATGGGAAAAACGCGTTTTGGGACCCCCCTTTTTTCTCGGCCCCCCCTTGATGAAACCCCCCCACATTTTCAGGGGCTGCACACAACGTGCCATTTGCCTGAAAATGTCAGCCGATTCCGTCCACAAACGCCAAAGTTATTAGACATAGAATTTTCAAAAGTCCCATAGAGAAAAAACCCTAACTATATATACCTACTGGCGACCGCCAGTAGGTAAATATATATATACATATATATATTTCGCTCAGTGGGGTTGTCCAAGTAGCGGGTAGCACCCGAGCCTGCGTGCGCCTTCCCCAAGGCAATAGTTGGTATGGGCAGTTGCGTGCTTGTAATAGGCCCGACGCGTTTCGGAAATTTTTTTCCTCATCAGGGGCCAGCAGTAAAGTGCACGACGTCTACCATCTCCCTGTATGAAAACACGTATTGTGCTTATGGGAGATGTAGTCCATATATCCTGGATGGATGCACTTACAAGTTACTGCTCATTCCAAAGGCTCTAACATGAGCCCCCAAACATCACTCCTGTCCTCATCCGTCACGCAGCTCCACTTACGAGACTCCTTGGATAGCGGGTCTCGTGGCCCCCGTTTCTTCGGGGTGGTGCTACCCAGCGGCAGGACGCCGCTAATGTATTTCGCTCAGTGGGGTTGTCCAAGTAGCGGGTAGCACCCGAGCCTGCGTGCGCCTTGCCCAAGGCGTTAGTTGGTATGGGCAGTTCCGTGCTTGTAATAGGCCCGACGCGTTTCGGAATTTTTTTTCCTCATCAGGGGCCAGCAGTAAAGTGCACGACGTCTACCATCTCCCTGTATGAAAACACGTATTGTGCTTATGGGAGATGTAGTCCATATATCCTGGATGGATGCACTTACAAGTTACTGCTCGTTCCAAAGGCTCTAACATGAGCCCCCAAACATCACTCCTGTCTTCATCCGTCACGCAGCTCCACTTACGAGACTCCTTGGATAGCGGGTCTCGTGGCCCCCGTTTCTTCGGGGTGGTGCTACCCAGCGGCAGGACGCCGCTAATGTATTTTGCTCAGTGGGGTTGTCCAAGTAGCGGGTAGCACCCGAGCCTGCGTGCGCCTTCCCCAAGGCGTTAGTTGGTATGGGCAGTTGCGTGCTTGTAATAGGCCCGACGCGTTTCGGAAATTTTTTTCCTCATCAGGGGCCAGCAGTAAAGTGCACGACGTCTACCATCTCCCTGTATGAAAACACGTATTGTGCTTATGGGAGATGTAGTCCATATATCCTGGATGGATGCACTTACAAGTTACTGCTCGTTCCAAAGGCTCTAACATGAGCCCCCAAACATCACTCCTGTCCTCATCCGTCACGCAGCTCCACTTACGAGACTCCTTGGATAGCGGGTCTCGTGGCCCCCGTTTCTTCGGGGTGGTGCTACCCAGCGGCAGGATGCCGCTAATGTATTTCGCTCAGTGGGGTTGTCCAAGTAGCGGGTAGCACCCGAGCCCCTTTCCTTCCCCAAGGCGTTAGTTGGTATGGGCAGTTGCATGCTTGTAATAGGCCCGACGCGTTTCGGAATTTTTTTTCCTCATCAGGGGCCAGCAGTAAAGTGCACGACGTCTACCATCTCCCTGTATGAAAACACGGATTGTGCTTATGGGAGATGTAGTCCATATATCCTGGATGGATGCATTTACAAGTTACTGCTCGTTCCAAAGGTTCTAACATGAGCCCCCAAACATCACTCCTGTCCTCATCCGTCACGCAGCTCCACTTACGAGACTCCTTGGATAGCGGGTCTCGTGGCCCCCGTTTCTTCGGGGTGGTGCTACCCAGCGGCAGGACGCCGCTAATGTATTTCGCTCAGAGGGGTTGTCCAAGTAGCGGGTAGCACCTGAGCCTGCGTGCGCCTTCCCCAGGGCATTAGTTGGTATGGGCAGTTGCGTGCTTGTAATAGGCCCGACGCGTTTCGGAATTTATTTTCCTCATCAGGGGCCAGCAGTAAAGTGCACGACGTCTACCATTTCCCTGTATGAAAACACGTATTGTGCTTATGGGAGATGTAGTCCATATATCCTGGATGGATGCACTTACAAGTTACTGCTCGTTCCAAAGGCTCTAACATGAGCCCCCAAACATCACTCCTTTCCTCATCCGTCACGCAGCTCCACTTACGAGACTCCTTGGATAGTGGGTCTCGTGGCTCCCGTTTCTTCGGGGTGGTGCTACCCAGCGGCAGGACGCCGCTAATGTATTTCGCTCAGTGGGGTTGTCCAAGTAGCGGGTAGCACCCGAGCCTGCGTGCGCCTTCCCCAAGGCGTTAGTTGGTATGGGCAGTTGCGTGCTTGTAATAGGCCCGACGCGTTTCGGAAATTTTTTTCCTCATCAGGGGCCAGCAGTAAAGTGCACGACGTCTACCATCTCCCTGTATGAAAACACGTATTGTGCTTATGGGAGATGTAGTCCATATATCCTGGATGGATGCACTTACAAGTTACTGCTCGTTCCAAAGGCTCTAACATGAGCCCCCAAACATCACTCCTGTCCTCATCCGTCACGCAGCTCCACTTACGAGACTCCTTGGATAGCGGGTCTCGTGGCCCCCGTTTCTTCGGGGTGGTGCTACCCAGCGGCAGGATGCCGCTAATGTATTTCGCTCAGTGGGGTTGTCCAAGTAGCGGGTAGCACCCGAGCCCCTTTCCTTCCCCAAGGCGTTAGTTGGTATGGGCAGTTGCATGCTTGTAATAGGCCCGACGCGTTTCGGAATTTTTTTTCCTCATCTGGGGCCAGCAGTAAAGTGCACGACGTCTACCATCTCCCTGTATGAAAACACGGATTGTGCTTATGGGAGATGTAGTCCATATATCCTGGATGGATGCACTTACAAGTTACTGCTCGTTCCAAAGGTTCTAACATGAGCCCCCAAACATCACTCCTGTCCTCATCCGTCACGCAGCTCCACTTACGAGACTCCTTGGATAGCGGGTCTCGTGGCCCCCGTTTCTTCGGGGTGGTGCTACCCAGCGGCAGGACGCCGCTAATGTATTTCGCTCAGAGGGGTTGTCCAAGTAGCGGGTAGCACCTGAGCCTGCGTGCGCCCTCCCCAGGGCATTAGTTGGTATGGGCAGTTGCGTGCTTGTAATAGGCCCGACGCGTTTCGGAATTTATTTTCCTCATCAGGGGCCAGCAGTAAAGTGCACGACGTCTACCATTTCCCTGTATGAAAACACGTATTGTGCTTATGGGAGATGTAGTCCATATATCCTGGATGGATGCACTTACAAGTTACTGCTCGTTCCAAAGGCTCTAACATGAGCCCCCAAACATCACTCCTGTCCTCATCCGTCACGCAGCTCCACTTACGAGACTCCTTGGATAGTGGGTCTCGTGGCCCCCGTTTCTTCGGGGTGGTGCTACCCAGCGGCAGGACGCCGCTAATGTATTTCGCTCAGTGGGGTTGTCCAAGTAGCGGGTAGCACCCGAGCCTGCGTGCGCCTTCCCCAAGGCGTTAGTTGGTATGGGCAGTTGCGTGCTTGTAATAGGCCTGACGCGTTTCGGAAATTTTTTTCCTCATCAGGGGCCAGCAGTAAAGTGCACGACGTCTACCATCTCCCTGTATGAAAACACGTATTGTGCTTATGGGAGATGTAGTCCATATATCCTGGATGGATGCACTTACAAGTTACTGCTCGTTCCAAAGGCTCTAACATGAGCCCCCAAACATCACTCATGTCCTCATCCGTCACGCAGCTCCACTTACGAGACTCCTTGGATAGCGGGTCTCGTGGCCCCCGTTTCTTCGGAGTGGTGCTACCCAGCGGCAGGACGCCGCTAATGTATTTCGCTCAGTGGGGTTGTCCAAGTAGCGGGTAGCACCCGAGCCTGCGGGCCTTCCACAAGGCGTTAGTTGGTATGGGCAGTTGCGTGCTTGTAATAGGCCTGACGCGTTTCGGAAATTTTTTTCCTCATCAGGGGCCAGCAGTAAAGTGCACGACGTCTACCATCTCCCTGTATGAAAACACGTATTGTGCTTATGGGAGATGTAGTCCATATATCCTGGATGGATGCACTTACAAGTTACTGCTCGTTCCAAAGGCTCTAACATGAGCCCCCAAACATCACTCCTGTCCTCATCCGTCACGCAGCTCCACTTACGAGACTCCTTGGATAGCGGGTCTCGTGGCCCCCGTTTCTTCGGGGTGGTGCTACCCAGCGGCAGGACGCCGCTAATGTATTTCGCTCAGTGGGGTTGTCCAAGTAGCGGGTAGCACCGAGCCTGCGTGCGCCTTCCCCAAGGCGTTAGTTGGTATGGGCAGTTGCGTGCTTGTAATAGGCCCGACGCGTTTCGGAATTTTTTTTCCTCATCAGGGGCCAGCAGTAAAGTGCACGACGTCTACCATCTCCCTGTATGAAAACACGTATTGTGCTTATGGGAGATGTAGTCCATATATCCTGGATGGATGCACTTACAAGTTACTGCTCGTTCCAAAGGCTCTAACATGAGCCCCCAAACATCACTCCTGTCCTCATCCGTCACGCAGCTCCACTTACGAGACTCCTTGGATAGCGGGTCTCGTGGCCCCCGTTTCTTCGGGGTGGTGCTACCCAGCGGCAGGACGCCGCTAATGTATTTCGCTCAGTGGGGTTTGTACAAGTAGCAGGTAGCACCCGAGCCTGCGTGCACTTCCCCAAGGCGTTAGTTGGTATGGGCAGTTGCGTGCTTGTAATAGGCCCGACGCGTTTCGGAATTTTTTTTCCTCATCAGGGGCCAGCAGTAAAGTGCACGACGTCTACCATCTCCCTGTATGAAAACACGTACTGTGCTTATGGGAGATGTAGTCCATATATCCTGGATGGATGAACTTACAAGTTACTGCTCGTTCCAAAAGCTCTAACATGAGCCCCCAAACATCACTCCTGTCCTCATCCGTCACGCAGCTCCACTTACGAGACTCCTTAGATAGCGGGTCTCGTGGCCCCCGTTTCTTCGGGGTGGTGCTACCCAGCGGCAGGACGCCGCTAATGTATTTCGCTCAGTGGGGTTGTCCAAGTAGCGGGTAGCACCCGAGCCTGCGTGCGCCTTCCCCAAGGCGTTAGTTGGTATGGGCAGTTGCGTGCTTGTAATAGGCCCGACGCGTTTCGGAATTTTTTTTCCTCATCAGGGGCCAGCAGTAAAGTGCACGACGTCTACCATCTCCCTGTATGAAAACACGTATTGTGCTTATGGGAGATGTAGTCCATATATCCTGGATGGATGCACTTACAAGTTACTGCTCGTTCCAAAGGCTCTAACATGAGCCCCCAAACATCACTCCTGTCCTCATCCGTCACGCAGCTCCACTTACGAGACTCCTTGGATAGCGGGTCTCGTGGCCCCCGTTTCTTCGGGGTGGTGCTACCTAGCGGCAGGACGCCGCTAATGTATTTCGCTCAGTGGGGTTGTCCAAGTAGCGGGTAGCACCCGAGCATGCGTGCGCCTTCCCCAAGGCGTTAGTTGGTATGGGCAGTTGCGTGCTTGTAATAGGCCCGACGCGTTTCGGAAATTTTTTTCCTCATCAGGGGCCAGCAGTAAAGTGCACGACGTCTACCATCTCCCTGTATGAAAACACGTATTGTGCTTATGGGAGATGTAGTCCATATATCCTGGATGGATGCACTTACAAGTTACTGCTCGTTCCAAAGGCTCTAACATGAGCCCCCAAACATCACTCCTGTCCTCATTCGTCACGCAGCTCCACTTACGAGGCTCCTTGGATAGCGGGTCTCGTGGCCCCCGTTTCTTCGGGGTGGTGCTACCCAGCGGCAGGACGCCGCTAATGTATTTTGCTCAGTGGGGTTGTCCAAGTAGTGGGTAGCACCCGAGCCTGCGTGCGCCTTCCCCAAGGCGTTAGTTGGTATGGGCAGTTGCGTGCTTGTAATAGGCCCGACGCGTTTCGGAATTTTTTTTCCTCATCAGGGGCCAGCAGTAAAGTGCACGACGTCTACCATCTCCCTGTATGAAAACACGTATTGTGCTTATGGGAGATGTAGTCCATATATCCTGGATGGATGCACTTACAAGTTACTGCTCGTTCCAAAGGCTCTAACATGAGCCCCCAAACATCACTCCTGTCCTCATCCGTCACGCAGCTCCACTTACGAGACTCCTTGGATAGCGGGTCTCGTGGCCCCCGTTTCTTCGGGGTGGTGCTACCCAGCGGCAGGATGCCGCTAATGTATTTCGCTCAGTGGGGTTGTCCAAGTAGCGGGTAGCACCCGAGCCCCTTTCCTTCCCCAAGGCGTTAGTTGGTATGGGCAGTTGCATGCTTGTAATAGGCCCGACGCGTTTCGGAATTTTTTTTCCTCATCAGGGGCCAGCAGTAAAGTGCACGACGTCTACCATCTCCCTGTATGAAAACACGGATTGTGCTTATGGGAGATGTAGTCCATATATCCTGGATGGATGCACTTACAAGTTACTGCTCGTTCCAAAGGTTCTAACATGAGCCCCCAAACATCACTCCTGTCCTCATCCGTCACGCAGCTCCACTTACGAGACTCCTTGGATAGCGGGTCTCGTGGCCCCCGTTTCTTCGGGGTGGTGCTACCTAGGGGCAGGACGCCGCTAATGTATTTCGCTCAGTGGGGTTGTCCAAGTAGCGGGTAGCACCCGAGCCTGCGTGCGCCTTCCCCAAGGCGTTAGTTGGTATGGGCAGTTGCGTGCTTGTAATAGGCCCGACGCGTTTCGGAATTTTTTTTCCTCATCAGGGGCCAGCAGTAAAGTGCACGACGTCTACCATCTCCCTGTATGAAAACACGTATTGTGCTTATGGGAGATGTAGTCCATATATCCTGGATGGATGCACTTACAAGTTACTGCTCGTTCCAAAGGCTCTAACATGAGCCCCCAAACATCACTCCTGTCCTCATCCGTCACGCAGCTCCACTTACGAGACTCCTTGGATAGCGTGTCTCGTGGCCCCCGTTTCTTCGGGGTGGTGCTACCCAGCGGCAGGAGGCCGCTAATGTATTTCACTCAGTGGGGTTGTCCAAGTAGCGGGTAGCACCCGAGCCTGCGTGCGCCTTCCCCAAGGCGTTAGTTGGTATGGGCAGTTGCGTGCTTGTAATAGGCCCGACGCGTTTCGGAAATTTTTTTCCTCATCAGGGGCCAGCAGTAAAGTGCACGACGTCTACCATCTCCCTGTATGAAAACACGTATTGTGGTTATGGGAGATGTAGTTCATATATCCTGGATGGATGCACTTACAAGTTACTGCTCGTTCCAAAGGCTCTAACATGAGCCCCCAAACATCACTCCTGTCCTCATCCGTCACGCAGCTCCACTTACGAGACTCCTTGGATAGCGGGTCTCGTGGCCCCCGTTTCTTCGGGGTGGTGCTACCCAGCGGCAGGACGCCGCTAATGTATTTCGCTCAGTGGGGTTGTCCAAGTAGCGGGTAGCACCCGAGCTTGCGTGCGCCTTCCCCAAGGCGTTAGTTGGTATGGGCAGTTGCGTGCTTGTAATAGGCCCGACGATTTTCGGAATTTTTTTTCCTCATCAGGGGCCAGCAGTAAAGTGCACGACGCCTACCATCTCCCTGTATGAAAACACGTATTGTGCTTATGGGAGATGTAGTCCATATATCCTGGATGGATGCACTTACAAGTTACTGCTCGTTCCAAAGGCTCTAACATGAGCCCCCAAACATCACTCCTGTCCTCATCCGTCACGCAGCTCCACTTACGAGACTCCTTGGATAGCGGGTCTCGTGGCCCCTGTTTCTTCGGGGTGGTGCTACCCAGCGGCAGGACGCCGCTAATGTATTTCGCTCAGTGGGGTTGTCCAAGTAGCGGGTAGCACCCGAGCCTGCGTGCGCCTTCCCCAAGGCGTTAGTTGGTATGGGCAGTTGCGTGCTTGTAATAGGCCCGACGCGTTTCGGAAATTTTTTTCCTCATCAGGGGCCAGCAGTAAAGTGCACGACGTCTACCATCTCCCTGTATGAAAACACGTATTGTGCTTATGGGAGATGTAGTCCATATATCCTGGATGGATGCACTTACAAGTTACTGCTCGTTCCAAAGGCTCTAACATGAGCCCCCAAACATCACTCCTGTCCTCATCCGTCACGCAGCTCCACTTACGAGACTCCTTGGATAGCGGGTCTCGTGGCCCCCGTTTCTTCGGGGTGGTGCTACCCAGCGGCAGGACGCCTCTAATGTATTTCGCTCAGTGGGGTTGTCCAAGTAGCGGGTAGCACCCGAGCCTGCGTGCGTGAACGAGCAGTAACTTGTAAGTGCATCCATCCAGGATATATGGACTACATCTCCCATAAGCACAATACGTGTTTTCATACAGGGAGATGGTAGACGTCGTGCACTTTACTGCTGGCCCCTGATGAGGAAAAAAATTTCCGAAACGCGTCGGGCCTATTACAAGCACGCAACTGCCCATACCAACTAACGCCTTGGGGAAGGCGCACGCAGGCTCGGGTGCTACCCGCTACTTGGACAACCCCACTGAGCGAAATACATTAGCGGCGTCCTGCCGCTGGGTAGCACCACCCCGAAGAAACGGGGGCCACGAGACCCGCTATCCAAGGAGTCTCGTAAGTGGAGCTGCGTGACGGATGAGGACAGGAGTGATGTTTGGGGGCTCATGTTAGAGCCTTTGGAACGAGCAGTAACTTGTAAGTGCATCCATCCAGGATATATGGACTACATCTCCCATAATCACAATACGTGTTTTCATACACGGAGATGGTAGACGTCGTGCACTTTACTGCTGGCCCCTGATGAGGAAAAATTTTTCCGAAACGCGTCGGGCCTATTACAAGCACGCAACTGCCCATACCAACTAACGCCTTGGGGAAGGCGCACGCAGGCTCGGGTGCTACCCGCTACTTGGACAACCCCACTGAGCGAAATACATTAGCGGCGTCCTGCCGCTGGGTAGCACCACCCCGAAGAAACGGGGGCCACGAGACCCGCTATCCAAGGAGTCTCGTAAGTGGAGCTGCGTGACGGATGAGGACAGGAGTGATGTTTGGGGGCTCATGTTAGAGCCTTTGGAACGAGCAGTAACTTGTAAGTGCATCCATCCAGGATATATGGACTACATCTCCCATAAGCACAATACGTGTTTTCATACAGGGAGATGGTAGACGTCCTGCACTTTACTGCTGGCCCCTGATGAGGAAAAGAATTTCCGAAACGCGTCGGGCCTATTACAAGCACGCAACTGCCCATACCAACTAACGCCTTGGGGAAGGCGCACGCAGGCTCGGGTGCTACCCGCTACTTGGACAACCCCACTGAGCAAAATACATTAGCGGCGTCCTGCCGCTGGGTAGCACCACCCCGAAGAAACGGGGGCCACGAGACCCGCTATCCAAGGAGTCTCGTAAGTGGAGCTGCGTGACGGATGAGGACAGGAGTGATGTTTGGGGGCTCATGTTAGAGCCTTTTGAACGAGCAGTAACTTGTAAGTGCATCCATCCAGGATATATGGACTACATCTCCCATAAGCACAATACGTGTTTTCATACAGGGAGATGGTAGACGTCGTGCACTTTACTGCTGGCCCCTGATGAGGAAAAAAATTTCCGAAACGCGTCGGGCCTATTACAAGCACGCAACTGCCCATACCAACTAACGCCTTGGGGAAGGCGCACGCAGGCTCGGGTGCTACCCGCTACTTGGACAACCCCACTGAGCGAAAAACATTAGCGGCGTCCTGCCGCTGGGTAGCACCACCCCGAAGAAACAGGGGCCACGAGACCCGCTATCCAAGGAGTCTCGTAAGTGGAGCTGCGTGACGGATGAGGACAGGAGTGATGTTTGGGGGCTCATGTTAGAGCCTTTGGAACGAGCAGTAACTTGTAAGTGCATCCATCCAGGATATATGGACTACATCTCCCATAAGCACAATACGTGTTTTCATACAGGGAGATGGTAGACGTCGTGCACTTTACTGCTGGCCCCTGATGAGGAAAAAAAATTCCGAAAATCGTCGGGCCTATTACAAGCACGCAACTGCCCATACCAACTAACGCCTTGGGGAAGGCGCACGCAAGCTCGGGTGCTACCCGCTACTTGGACAACCCCACTGAGCGAAATACATTAGCGGCGTCCTGCCGCTGGGTAGCACCACCCCGAAGAAACGGGGGCCACGAGACCCGCTATCCAAGGAGTCTCGTAAGTGGAGCTGCGTGACGGATGAGGACAGGAGTGATGTTTGGGGGCTCATGTTAGAGCCTTTGGAACGAGCAGTAACTTGTAAGTGCATCCATCCAGGATATATGGACTACATCTCCCATAAGCACAATACGTGTTTTCATACAGGGAGATGGTAGACGTCGTGCACTTTACTGCTGGCCCCTGATGAGGAAAAAAATTTCCGAAACGCGTCGGGCCTATTACAAGCACGCAACTGCCCATACCAACTAACGCCTTGGGGAAGGCGCACGCAGGCTCGGGTGCTACCCGCTACTTGGACAACCCCACTGAGTGAAATACATTAGCGGCCTCCTGCCGCTGGGTAGCACCACCCCGAAGAAACGGGGGCCACGAGACACGCTCTCCAAGGAGTCTCGTAAGTGGAGCTGCGTGACGGATGAGGACAGGAGTGATGTTTGGGGGCTCATGTTAGAGCCTTTGGAACGAGCAGTAACTTGTAAGTGCATCCATCCAGGATATATGGACTACATCTCCCATAAGCACAATACGTGTTTTCATACAGGGAGATGGTAGACGTCGTGCACTTTACTGCTGGCCCCTGATGAGGAAAAAAAATTCCGAAACGCGTCGGGCCTATTACAAGCACGCAACTGCCCATACCAACTAACGCCTTGGGGAAGGCGCACGCAGGCTCGGGTGCTACCCGCTACTTGGACAACCCCACTGAGCGAAATACATTAGCGGCGTCCTGCCGCTGGGTAGCACCACCCCGAAGAAACGGGGGCCACGAGACCCGCTATCCAAGGAGTCTCGTAAGTGGAGCTGCGTGACGGATGAGGACAGGAGTGATGTTTGGGGGCTCATGTTAGAGCCTTTGGAACGAGCAGTAACTTGTAAGTGCATCCATCCAGGATATATGGACTATATCTCCCATAAGCACAATACGTGTTTTCATACAGGGAGATGGTAGACGTCGTGCACTTTACTGCTGGCCCCTGATGAGGAAAAAAATTTCCGAAACGCATCGGGCCTATTACAAGCACGCAACTGCCCATACCAACTAACGCCTTGGGGAAGGCGCACGCAGGCTCAGGTGCTACCCGCAACTTGGACAACCCCACTGAGCGAAATACATTAGCGGCGTCCTGCCGCTGGGTAGCACCACCCCGAAGAAACGGGGGCCACGAGACCCGCTATCCAAGGAGTCTCGTAAGTGGAGCTGCGTGACGGATGAGGACAGGAGTGATGTTTGGGGGCTCATGTTAGAGCCTTTGGAACGAGCAGTAACTTGTAAATGCATCCATCCAGGATATATGGACTACATCTCCCATAAGCACAATACGTGTTTTCATACAGGGAGATGGTAGACGTCGTGCACTTTACTGCTGGCCCCTGATGAGGAAAAAAAATTCTGAAACGCGTCGGGCCTATTACAAGCACGCAACTGCCCATACCAACTAACGCCTTGGGGAAGGCGCACGCAGGCTCGGGTGCTACCCGCTACTTGGACAACCCCACTGAGCGAAATACATTAGCGGCGTCCTGCCGCTGGGTAGCACCACCCCGAAGAAACGGGGGCCACGAGACCCGCTATCCAAGGAGTCTCGTAAGTGGAGCTGCGTGACGGATGAGGACAGGAGTGATGTTTGGGGGCTCATGTTAGAGCCTTTGGAACGAGCAGTAACTTGTAAGTGCATCCATCCAGGATATATGGACTACATCTCCCATAAGCACAATACGTGTTTTAATACAGGGAGATGGTAGACGTCGTGCACTTTACTGCTGGCCCCTGATGAGGAAAAAAATTTCCGAAACGCGTTGGGCCTATTACAAGCACGCAACTGCCCATACCAACTAACGCCTTGGGGAAGGCGCACGCAGGCTCGGGTGCTACCCGCTACTTGGACAACCCCACTGAGCGAAATACATATATATATATATATATATATATATTCACTGAAAAAAACCATAGGTTATAGACCATATATAGTTAGGAATTAGCATTTACAAAACCTTATTTTACTCACACAAAACCATTGAAATTCCATATATAGTTAGTTGCACTAACTATATATCGCGCACCCGCAATCCACTGCTGATGATGTCACGTATTACATCATTCATGACATGGTCAGTGACATCACTGATGACATCACTGACGACATCTCAAATGACATCACTGATGACATCTCAAATGACATCACTGATGACAACACTGATGACATCTCATTTGACATTACTGATCACATCACTGATGATATCATTCATGTGATAATACGATGAACCTCTTCAGACTCTAATATAACCTTAGATACAATCAGTGTAAACAGACACTCACAGACTGTCACTCATCCATGGAGTTACTCACACATCTAGTCAGTCATGCAAAGAATCAATCACACCTCCATTTCCTCAACTATACAGTTATACAAACTTTACTTATTCAAACATATACTAACACATATTTACTCTCTTATACAATCCCTGATACAAGTTCACAATGATCCATACAGCCACTCACACATTCACTGGCTCTTATGCACAGTTATTTATATATGTCAACTCTCACATGTACTGTGTTTTACATATGTACTTACTTTGACATGTAGCACTGAGATATCCATTCACTCACCAATACACTCATGCACACAGTCAACCGCCCATACAGCTGTTTCCACATGCACTTTTGAAACCATACATCTAGTGAATCAACTGCTCACACATCTATGCACAGAGTCATACACCTCCCAGCCACCCACACACACACTCAGTCTCCCATACAAATACTTGGGCAACCAATCAATAACCCATATAGTTACTCATATAGCTACTTATCAACACATGCAACAGTTTACAGAACAAAAGACATAATGATGCACAAATTAAGACAGTTTAGTCACTAACCCGTGCACTCAGTGAGACACATTTAATCACTCACTCATACAGTCAGTCATGCACCTACTAAATCCTTCATCCAGACACTTATACATCCACTCATTCTTCAATATGTAAGACATATTTTAACTTTACAGAAACATACAGTCACTGGATGTTGTCATCAGTGATGTCATTTGAGATGTCATCAGTGATGTCATCAGTGATGTCACTGACCATGTCATGAATGATGTAATATGTGACATCATCAGCAGTGAATTGCGGGTGCGCGATATATAGTTAGTGCAACTAACTATATATGGAATTTCAATGGTTTTGTGTGAGTAAAATAAGGTTTTGTAAATGCTAATTCCTAACTATATATGGTCTATAACCTATGGTTTTTTTCATTGAATTTTCAAGGTTTTGTAATTGCTAATTCCTAACTATATATGGTCTATAACCTATGGTTTTTTCAGTGAATTTTCAAGGTTTTGTAAATGCTAATTCCTAACTATATATGGTCTATAACCTATGGTTTTTTCAGTGAATATATATATATACATACATATATAAACATATATCATCTGTATAACTATATAAATACAAACATAAATGCATGCATACATATACTTATATGCATAAAGATGCATGTTATTTACATGAAAGTTGAAAAAACACTAATAAAAGCAAAGCTAAAAAGCCACCTCATTACAAACAGAATGGCTTTAACTTAAAGGAGGGCGAGATCTATTGCATTTTCAATGCTTGTTTACTTTGGTTCCATCAAGAAGGCATTCAGATGTGTCACACATTTGCCATAAATTTTGAATGTTAGCACTCTAGTTGCACATTAGATCACTGTAGTAAAGCTACTGCTCACCAGGGACGTCTGCTGCTGGTATTCAAAGTGCATGTTTCAGTCTGCATGTCAGAATTTTTTTAATGAAATAGAAGAGGATTTGAGAAGTCACTCAAAATGATCCCTAATTTTTCTTTCTGAGGCACTAATCATACTTTCTATGGCAAAATTAACCCCCTCATGTTGTTCCTTTTTAAATTGAGTGTTTTCAGACTTACCACTTCATTCCAATCAAGATGGCTTCTGGTGTGCCATACTTTTGTCATAAGTAAGACTGTTAGCGCTCTAGTTGTTCTTTAGAACACTCTGGGACATTCTGTCATTGGGCTATACTTGGGGTACATCTGGGTGATATTTGGGCTACATTTAGGCTCTTTTGTCTCTGGTGGCCATCTTGGGAAACTGTATGTCAGAATTTTTTAATGAAATTGAAGAGGGTTTGAGAAGTCACTCAAAATGTGCCCTAATTTTTCTTTCTGCAGCACTAATCATAATTCATATGGCAAAATATACCCCCTCATTTTGTTCCTTTTTAAATTAAATGTTTTAAGAGTTACCACTTCATTCCAATCAAGATGGCTTCAGGTGTGCCATACCTTTGTAATAAGTAGGACTGTTAGCGCTCTAGTTGTTCTTTAGAACACTCTGGGACATTCTGTCATTGGGCTATACTTGGGCTACATCTAGGTGATATTTGGGCTACATTTGGGCTCTTTTGTCTCTGGTGGCCATTTTGGGAGACTGCATGTCAGAATTTTTTAATGAAATAGAAGAGGATTTGAAAAGTCACTCAAAATGTGCCCTAATTTTTCTTTCTGCAGCACTAATAATACCTTCTATTGCATAATATACCCCCTCATTTTGTTCCTTTTTAAATTAAATGTTTTAAGAGTTACCACTTTATTCCCATCACGATGGCTCCAGGTGTGCTTTACCTTTGTAATAAGTAGGACTGTTAGCGCTCTAGTTGTTCTTTAGAACACTCTGGGACATTCTGTCATTGGGCTATACTTGGGCTACATCTGGGTGATATTTGGGCTACATTTGGGCTCTTTTGTCTCTGGTGGCCATTTTGGGAGACTGCATGTCAGAATGTTTTAATGAAATAGAAAAGGATTTGAGAAGTCACTCAAAATGTGCCCTAATTTTTCATTCTGCAGCACTAATCATACTTTCTATGGCAAAATATACCCCCTCATGTTGTTTCTTTTTAAATTAAATGTTTTAAGAGTTACCACTTTATTCCAATCAAGATGGCTTCAGGTGTGCCATACCTTTGTAATAAGTAGGACTGTTAGCGCTCTAGTTGTTCTTTAGAACACTCTGGGACATTCTGTCATTGGGCTAAACTTGGGCTACATCTGGGTGATATTTGGGCTACATTTGGGCTCTTTTGTCTCTGGTGGCCATTTTGGGAGACTGCATGCCAGAATGTTTTAATGAAATAGAAAAGGATTTGAGAAGTCACTCAAAATGTGCCCTAATTTTTCATTCTGCAGCACTAATCATACTTTCTATGGCAAAATATACCCCCTCATGTTGTTTCTTTTTAAATTAAATGTTTAAAGAGTTACCACTTTATTCCAATCAAGATGGCTTCAGGTGTGCCATACCTTTGTAATAAGTAGGACTGTTAGCGCTCTAGTTGTTCTTTAGAACACTCTAGGAGGCTGCAGTAGAACACAAAGGAATCAACTGACAGTCTCTGTCCTTGTTGGATGTACATGTTTTACTGAGAAT
Source organism: Lissotriton vulgaris (assembly GCF_964263255.1). Taxonomy (NCBI): domain Eukaryota; kingdom Metazoa; phylum Chordata; class Amphibia; order Caudata; family Salamandridae; genus Lissotriton; species Lissotriton vulgaris. The sequence goes on along the minus strand of NW_028251853.1, from coordinate 55,015 downwards.
GTCAGACTTCATTTTCACATGACTGAGAAAGATAATGTGAATTTACAGAAAATATGCTTTCAGTTTAGCTTATAGATCCCCTTCCAAACCACTGTGGGAAAATCATGAGATATTAGTTTTCTTTCAAACAATATTCATGATATCACAGCAGAAGGTTTTTTCACATGGTAAAATCACCATAGAACCCACCACAATTCCTAAAACGAGTATGGTACCATCAACAAATGATTTATAATGTAACTAAAGTCCTAAAACCCTCTATTAACTACAATGCTTTTTAATGAGGTGCTATCATGTATATTGGTCCCAAGATGGCTGCCAACACTTCTTGGATGAAGTGCTGACAGCCAATCAGATCAGATGTGTGGTTAGGCTCCGCCCAGATATATATCTTTTATTGAACCTAAATTACTCAAAATCCACTGGAGCACATATATTGAGACCTAGCAAAGGCACATCGGGCTAACAGTCCCTACAATTTTGCCAAGTTTCGTGCAAATCCATTCAGCCGTTCGAGCTAAAAGTGAGGCCAACCGCCCTATGGAAATTAACATGGGAAAAATGCGTTTTGGGACCCCCCTTTTTTCTCGGCCCCCCCTTGATGAAACCCCCCCAAATTGTCGGGGCTGCTCAGAAACAAAATGTTCCATTTTCCTGAAAATTTCAGCCAATTCCGTCCACAAACGCCAAAGTTATTAGACATAGAATTTTCAAAAATCCCATAGAGAAAAAATCCTAACTATATATACCTACTGGCGACCGCCAGTAGGTAATATATATATATATATATATATATATATATATATATATATATATATATATATTCACAGAAAAAACCATAGGTTATAGACCATATATAGTTAGGAATTTGCATTTACAAAACCTTGAAAAGTCACTGAAAAAACCATAGGTTATAGACCATATATAGTTAGGGATTAGCCTTTTCAAAACCTTATTTTACTCACACAAAACCATTGAAATTTCATATATAGTTAGTTGCACTAACTATATATCGCGCACCCGCAATCCACTGCTGATGATGTCACATATTACATCATTCATGACATGGTCAGTGACATCACTGATGACATCACTGATGACAACATCCAGTGACTGTATGTTTCTGTAAAGTTAAAATATGTCTTACATATTGAAGAATGAGTGGATGTATAAGTGTCTGGATGAAGGATTTAGTAGGTGCATGACTGACTGTATGAGTGAGTGATTAGATGTGTCTCACTGAGTGCATGGGTTAGTGACTAAACTGTCTTAATTTGTGCATCATTATGTCTGTTGTTCTGTAAACTGCTGAATGTGTTAATCAGTAGCTATATGAGTAACTATATGGGATATTCATTGGTTGCCCAAGTATTTGTATGGGAGACTGAGTATGTGTATGAGTGGCTGGGAGGTGTATGACTCTGTGCATAGATGTGTGAGCAGTTGATTCACTAGATGTATGGGTTCAAAAGTGCATGTGGAAACAGCTGCACGGGCGGTTGACTGTGTGCATGAGTGTATTGGTGAGTGAATGGATATCTCAGTGCAACATGTCAAAGTAAGTACATATGTAAAACACAGTGCATGTGAGAGTTGACATATATAACCGTGCATAAGAGCCAGTGAATGTGTGAGTGGCTGTATGGATCATTGTGAAATTGTATTAGGGATCGTATAGGAAATTAAATATGTGTTAGAATATGTTTGAATTAGTAAGGTGTGTATAACTGTATAGTTGAGGAAATGGAGGTGTGATTGATTCTTTGCATGACTGAGTAGATGTATGAGTAACTTCATGGATGAGTGACAGTCTGTGAGTGTCTGTTTACACTGATTGTAGCTAAGGTTATATTATAGTCTGAAGAGGTTCATCGTATTATCACATGAATGATATCATCAGTGATGTTGTCAGTGATGTCATTTGAGTTGTCATCAGTGATGTCATCAGTGATGTCATTTGAGATGTCATCAGTGATGTCATCAGTGATGTCATTTGAGATGTCAACAGTGATGTCATCAGTGATGTCACTGACCATGTCATGAATGATGTAATATGTGACATCATCAGCAGTGGATTGCGGGTGCGCGATATATAGTTAGTGCAACTAACTATATATGAAATTTCAATGGTTTTGTGTGAGTAAAATAAGGTTTTGAAAAGGCTAATCCCAAATTATATATGGTCTATAACCTATGGTTTTTTCAGTGAATTTTCAAGGTTTTGTAAATGCAAATTCCTAACTATATATGGTCTATAACCTATGGTTTTTTCTGTGAATTTCATTGGTTTTTTAAAAGCTAACATCTGTAGCTGTAAAATGTATTCTTCTTTAAATCCCAAAATATATTTTAGATGTTTATTGATAATTTTTTTTAAAATATTTTTTTTCTTCGCTTCCGGTAAGCGAACCGGGAAGCTTTCCGTTAGCTCAACTTGATGCCGCGACCTAGTCCGCGAACCGGTAAACGTTTCGTTAGCGCAACTGTGACGCGTCGCGGAAGCGCAACGTATCACGTTGTCGCGTAATGCGTCTTAAGACGCGCCGCGTTAGCGCTCCCGGAAGTGTTCCGGACCGCGAACCGGAAACGATCCGGGACGCGGCGCGCACCGCGTAACGTAAGCGGAACAGGTCATGTGACTTGTTTATCAAACTTTTCATTGGTTTATTTCACTTTTGGTTTCCAAATGATGTATGACTAGGTCATGTGACCTAAAAATAACACTTTTCATTGGTTCAGAACTTTTGCTTTTCCCAAATCATGTAAACCCCTCCTTCTTTCCTCACTCTGACTTTCATCTTGGTGAGAGAAAGACCATTTTCCAGTATTTCAGCAATGGCTTCTATTGTTGCTTCAGCTGGTGGACCCCCACCACCACCTCAACCTCCTCATGACAAGAGAGGACCACCATCACAATTCATCTCCAACAGAGAGGAGGAAGAGGAGGACCTAGAAGAAGAGGACACAGATGAACCTCAATTTATACAGGAGTTGCCCCGTGTTTCAAAAAGGAAAACAAGTTTCATATGGCAGTTTTTCTCAATCCCTCAAGGGGAGAAGAAGGTCAATGCCAAGTATGCCACCTGCCTAATCTGCAAACACAGATTATCTAGAGGCACTGACAAAAAGTATAGTATGGGCAACTATACTATGCATCGCCATATGGCCAGGTGGCATCCATTAAACTACAGCCGGGCAGAGTTAAGGGACCTTCAAGATAATCCCCCGACAACTCCTGTGGCCAGATCAACATCAACTATATCTTTGACAGGAAGAGAGGCACAGGAAACTGTGCCAAACATACAGCCAAACTTCAAGCACATGAAGTTTACGTGCATATATTGTGGTGCTCTGCTCTCATGTGGGAACATGAGCGTGAACTTAATCAACTTGGTGTTTCAAAACCATAAGTGCTCTAACCCACCCAAACAGTAATTTTTTTTTTTGCTCCTGTTGAGCCCTTTCAATGCCTGTTTTTTGTTGTTTCCCCTCCATGAAAAACACAAAAAAACCATAAAACTGTTCTAAAAATACAAAAAAAACAAAAAATGTTCAGAAAAAAAAAAAAAAAAACAACAAAAACATAAAAAAAAGTTCTTTTCAGAACTACCTCCCCTTTCAAATAAAATTGCTAGAATGTTTAGCACTCTGGCAAGCTCTATTTCTTTTGGTTCGCTTTCCGGTTCGCTGCCCGGTTCGCGAACTTGAAGCGAACCAAAAAAATATTTAAAAAAAAAAAAAAAGAGTTAGTATAAGGAAAGTAAACAGAGAGTAATGTTAAAAGAAACACAGCTATAGGGAGTAAACCAGAGATACTGTTTAATAGATCTATTTAATAATTCAGGATGACGATAAGTTTCTTGTAAATACGCTCCCACCTGCAAATTTAGATTTTGATTATGCCCTTACACCATTTTTGGGACATTATTAACATGCCTATGTAACTCCCATAATCAAAATCTAAATTTGCCAACCGCAAGTGGGAGCGTATTTACAAGAAACTTGCCCCATGAGGTACGCTTTCCATTTAAAAAGGGTAAAATAACATAATAGACACTCAAATGCCTTATAAATATGACCCAAAACAACCTATGAAGCTCTAGCAGTACATATCCAGAAATGTAATTGATTTCAAAAAATCGTTTTTAAACACAGCATATAAATCAATTGTATACCTGCATTCAAGAGGAAATGACTGAAAATGTCCTTGAGACACATGAAAGCGTTTTTTGGAATGCCCTAGCACCATTTTTTGGACATTATTAACATGGCTATGTAACTCCCATAATCAAAATCTAAATTTGCCAAGCACAGGTGGGAGCGTATTTACAAGACACTTGCCCCATGAGGAATGCTTTCCATTTAAAAAGGAAAAAATAACATCAAAGACACTCAAATGCCTTATAAATATGACCCAAAACAACCTATGAAGCTCTAGCAGTACATATCCAGAAATGTAATTGATTTCAAAAATCGTTTTTAAAAACAACATATCTGTTTCAGCTTACATAAGAGACCATGGAATGGGCTCCATGTACAACAATAACTTGTGTTACTACATGCCAGAATGCTACACCGAATATGCAATTACAATTTCTCAAAGAAACAAAATCTATTTGTATATCACTAGAGACAAAGCCACATTTTAAAAACACAGCTTTCTTCATCATTTTCTCCTTAAATCATACTATTCTAGATCTAAATTAAATAAATCTTTTCTCACCTTAGCAAATACTTTTTGAGTTTTGAAAACAGTCTCAGAAATACACCAAATTGTCTTCAGCAGAAGAAAAAGGATGCACTCCAGAGGCTGCAGCTATTGAAAGCACAGAAATACAGATATTCATTTCACATATCTCTCATATTAGCCAATCATAACTCTTCCCTCACTTTTTTCAAATCAAAACCCTTCCCCCCTCTGCCCTCTCTGCCTTTTTTCCATAGCAACCACCTCCTGGAAGACCTCTCATGTTTGCAAATTCACACAACAATGTTTCAATTGAACTCTGAACTCTCAGTGCACCTGCGTATCCAGTGCAATCTTTCATTAAATGTTTCTTCCTTGACCATTCAAATTACATCTTTCAAAGAACACATCCATGCACCCTAACTTTCTGTTTTCAGAAATGGAAATGCACCAATCACTGCTAATGAATCATTAGCATTGGAAATCCACAGTTTTTTTTCTTTACAAACTCCTACTGTTTCAACTGCCCTTTCATTACCACACTTCATCTGACTACAGCACAACCTTCTCCCACCATGTTTAATGTCTGGATTGTTGGACATAGTTACATCCACTGGGCTCAAAGGTATGCTGAGAACAGAAATTTACCTAACCTCAATTTACAAGATGTGGAAATTAAGTGGTTGGGCCAAAGAGGATTAAAATGTCACCAATTGATACCATTGGTGAAAACCTTTATGCATTTGCCAAAACCTGACCTGTTAATTGTGCACTGTGGAGGTAATGATTTGGGCACTTTGACTGGGGTAGGTCTGGAAATGCTTTTAAAGGACACCTTTGAGCAATTAATGGCACTTTTCCCTCAAACTGCCTTGGTATATTCCAATATATGCCAAAGACAGAAATGGAGGTGGTCCAACCAATTTTGTCCACAAATTGAGAAAGCGAGGAAGCATGTAAACAAATCTGTTTCAGCTTTCATGAGAGACCATGGAATGGGCTCCTTGTACAACAATAACTTGCGTTACTACATGCAAGATATCTACAGAGGAGATGGAGTTCACTTCTCAGATGAGGGCAACAGAATTTTCATTCTGAATTTAAGACTGTGCATTGGTACCTACTTATAAGTATCAAAATGTACCATAAACCCAAAAGCTCTTCTCAGAGCTACCCTTCATCTGATCACTCACAATTATTTTTTTTTTTTATTTTTTCACTAATTTTCCACAAATTACGCTCCCCGGGGCGCTATCCGGTTCGCTAACCGAAAGCTACCCTCGCAGAATTTTTTTAAAAAATGTTTTTTTTCCACACATATAAGCCTCCTCAGCCACCCTCAGAAAACCTAGGGGGTCAAGATAAGTCTACCATGACCCCTTCTACCCATTCTAAACATTATTTGCCCTCCATCTTGTATCTTAATGCGACCAAAACAAAAAATGGTGGACTCCCGTGACGCTTAAGGTTCGCTAACCGAGCCGCTTTCCGGGAAGCGGTCCTAAAAAAAGGTGGGAAAGTAATTTACAGAAAAACGACTAGAGACACTCTCACCAAATATAGATTAGCTCATACTACATAACAATCCCTTTCATTTTCACAAATTTGATTGAAATTTCATTTAGCCATTTAGCCTGTAGACCTCTCTAAGTACCCTGAGATAAATTACTTCACAAAACACATCTGAAGTGTTGGAATTGACAACCAATGAAAATGTTACTTTCATTTTCTACTTTTATTACCTGACATTTGATTGGTTATATACCTGAATATATATAAAGGAAGAGAAGGAAACACAGCCATTTTGACTGCTACTTCGTGAAGTGCACAACAAAAAATCAACTGATAACTTCAACTTATATTTGAAAGGTAAGATATTATTTATAAAACTTAAGTATGTTCTGTACTGAAACCTAATTAGAAAAACATTTTCTGAGAATTATATTCTATCACTCTGTAATACTTATAGAAAAAAATAGACTACTCTGTTTTAGTTATGGCAGAGCCATTCCAAGAATTTGCAAGACCATAGGCTAAAAAGGAACGTGCGCGAAGCCCCCTCCAATTTACATAAGTGGCCCCTTGCAAGGAGACCATTCACAGGCACTGAGGGGGCCCCATTGTCCAGCATTTTGACGCCCCCACAGTTTTAACTTTAAATCCACACGCATATCTCACACCTTCATAGGTGTGAGAATTGATTGTGGTCTAAAAGTTTAAACTATGGGTGCGCAAAAATGCTGGACAATGGGCCCCCTCAGTGCCTGTGAATGGTCTCCTTGCAATTGAGGGAGCGTCTCCTTCTCCCTCCCCTATACCTCCTGACACCATCCATGGGAGGCCCAAGGAGGGGGCCCCCTGCAATAGACCTTAATTGCAGGCGACACCTTTCTTTGTGAAAAAACACTATATAAATAACCAAACTGCCAATCTGTACTGAAACCCAACAATGCACTTTCTGTACTGATATATTTTTTAAAAATTCATTTTTCAGAATTGAAAATGGAAGAACAACAAAACAACATGAAAACTGAAACAGAAGAAAAAATTCAGACACAAGATGACATGGACTTCTACGATGACACAATAAATAATGAACTTGTCCAATGCGTAGAAGCAGTAGATTTTCTACTAAAAAATGAAGAAAAAAATGATCACGATTTTTTAGATTTTCTTTTAAATTTTGAAAAACAAAATGAAAAATACATTTTAATTTCTTAATTCAAAAATTGTTTGACACATTATTTATTTTTATATGTTTATTGAATGTTAAAAGTTTAATGAATTATGACACACAATCAAAATAAAAAATAAAAAATTAAAATAAAGAAAACTAAAAAAAACAACAAAAACAACAAATAATTATCATACAGTATTAGAAAAGTCTATCATTCTTTTATCCTTATAGTACGCTGCCCAGAACGCTTTCCGGTTCGCGAACTTGGCGCTTACCACGCAAAAAAAAAAAAAAAATGTTTTTTTTTTACCCTCCTGGGCCCTTTTAAAACCTCCACATAAAACCTAGGGGGTCAACGAGGATCTACTATGCCCCGTTTTGGTAATTTCCCCCTTTGTTTTGGCCTCCTCTTGTCTCTCGATCCTACCGAGAGACAAGATGGCAGCCGCTCCGGACTGTTTAGAATGTTGACAGACACCGGAGAGCCAATCAGCTTCGCTTCGCAAAGTTCCGATACGCGAAAAGTTTGCTAACCGGATCGCTGCCCGGAGCGCTGTTACAGATATATATCTTGTTTTAAACGTTAATTTCTCAAAATCCACTGAAGCACATATATTGAGACCTAGCAAAGGCACATCAGGCTAACAGTCCCTACAATTTTGCCAAGTTTGGTGGAAATCCATTCAGCCGTTCGGGCTAAAAGTGAGGCCAACCGCCCTATGGAAATTAACATGGGAAAAACGCGTTTTGGGACCCCCCTTTTATCTCAGCCCCCCCTTGCGGAACACCCCCCAAATTTCTAGGAGCTGCTCAGAAACAAAATGTGCCATTTTCCAGAAAATTTCAGCCAATTCCATCCACATATGCCAAAGTTATTAGACATAGAATTTTCAGAAATCCCATAGGGAAAAAATCCTAACTATATATACCTACTGGCGATCGCCAGTAGGTAATATATATATATATATATATATATATATATATATATATATATATATATATATATATATATATATATATATATATATATATATATATATATATATATTACCTACTGGCGGTCGCCAGTAGGTATATATAGTTAGGATTTTTTCTCTATGGGATTTTTGAAAATTCTATGTCTAATAACTTTGGCGTTTGTGGACGGAATTGGCTGAACTTTTCAGGAAAATGGAACATTTTGTTTCTGAGCAGCCCCTGACAATTTGGGGGGGTTTCATCTAGGGGGGGCTGAGAAAAAAGGGGGGTCCCAAAACACGTTTTTCCCATGTTAATTTCCATAGGGCGGTTGGCCTCACTTTTAGCTCGAACGGCTGAATGGATTTGCACGAAACTTGGCAAAATTGTAGGGACTGTTAGCCCGATGTGCCTTTGCTAGGTCTCAATATATGTGCTCCAGTGGATTTTGAGTAATTTAGGTTCAAAAAAAGATATTTATCTGGGCGGAGCCTAACCACACATCTGATCTGATTGGCTGTCAGCACTTCATCCAAGAAGTGTTGGCAGCCATCTTGGGACCAATATACATGATAGCACCTCATTAAAAAGCATTGTAGTTAATAGAGGGTTTTAGGACTTTAGTTACATTATAAATCATTTGTTGATGGTACCATACTCGTTTTAGGAATTGTGGTGGGTTCTAAGGTGATTTTACCATGTGAAAAAACCTTCTGCTGTGATATCATGAATATTGTTTGAAAGAAAACTAATATCTCATGATTTTCCCACAGTGGTTTGGAAGGGGATCTATAAGCTAAACTGAATGCATATTTTCAGTAAATTCACATTATCTTTCTCAGTCATATGAAAATGAAGTCTGACATTCTCAGTAAAACATGTACATCCAACAAGGACAGAGACTGTCAGTTGATTCCTTTGTGTTCTACTGCAGCCTCCTAGAGTGTTCTAAAGAACAACTAGAGCGCTAACAGTCCTACTTATTACAAAGGTATGGCACACCTGAAGCCATCTTGATTGGAATAAAGTGGTAACTCTTAAAACATTTAATTTAAAAAGAAACAACATGAGGGGGTATATTTTGCCATAGAAAGTATGATTAGTGCTGCAGAATGAAAAATTAGGGCACATTTTGAGTGACTTCTCAAATCCTTTTCTATTTCATTAAAACATTCTGACATGCAGTCTCCCAAAATGGCCACCAGAGACAAAAGAGCCCAAATGTAGCCCAAATATCACCCAGATGCAGCCCAAGTATAGCCCACTGACAGAATGTCCCAGAGTGTTCTAAAGAACAACTAGAGCGCTAACAGTCCTACTTATTACAAAGGTATGGCACACCTGAAGCCATCTTGATTGGAATAAAGTGGTAACTCTTAAAACATTTAATTTAAAAAGAAACAACATGAGGGGGTATATTTTGCCATAGAAAGTATGATTAGTGCTGCAGAATGAAAAATTAGGGCACATTTTGTGTGACTTCTCAAATCGTTTTCTATTTCATTAAAACATTCTGACATGCAGTCTCCCAAAATGGCCACCAGAGACAAAAGAGCCCAAATGTAGCCCAAATATCACCCAGATGTAGCCCAAGTACAGCCCAATGACAGAATGTCCCAGAGTGTTCTAAAGAACAACTAGAGCGCTAACAGTCCTACTTATTACAAAGGTATGGAACACCTGAAGCCATCTTGATTGGAATAAAGTGGTAACTCTTAAAACATTTAATTTAAAAAGAAACAACATGAGGGGGTATATTTTGCAATAGAAAGTATGATTAGTGCTGCAGAATTAAAAATTAGGGCACATTTTGAGTGACTTCTCAAATCCTTTTCTATTTCATTAAAACATTCTGACATGCAGTCTCCTAAAATGGCCACCAGAGACAAAAGAGCCCAAATGTAGCCTAAATATCACCCAGATGTAGCCCAAGTATAGCCCAATGACAGAATGTCCCAGAGTGTTCTAAAGAACAACTAGAGCGCTAACAGTCCTACTTATTACAAAGGTATAGCACACCTGGAGCCATCGTGATGGGAATAAAGTGGTAACTCTTAAAACATTTAATTTAAAAAGGAACAAAATGAGGGGATATATTATGCAATAGAAGGTATTATTAGTGCTGCAGAAAGAAAAATTAGGGCACATTTTGAGTGACTTTTCAAATCCTCTTCTATTTCATTAAAAAATTCTGACATGCAGTCTCCCAAAATGGCCACCAGAGACAAAAGAGCCCAAATGTAGCCCAAATATCACCCAGATGTAGCCCAAGTATAGCCCAATGACAGAATGTCCCAGAGTGTTCTAAAGAACAACTAGAGCGCTAACAGTCCTACTTATTACAAAGGTATGGCACACCTGAAGCCATCTTGATTGGAATAAAGTGGTAACTCTTAAAACATTTAATTTAAAAAGGAACAAAATGAGGGGGTATATTTTGCCATATGAATTATGATTAGTGCTGCAGAAAGGAAAATTAGGGCACATTTTGAGTGACTTCTCAAACCCTCTTCAATTTCATTAAAAAATTCTGACATACAGTCTCCCAAGATGGCCACCAGAGACAAAAGAGCCTAAATGTAGCCCAAATATCACCCAGATGTACCCCAAGTATAGCCCAATGACAGAATGTCCCAGAGTGTTCTAAAGAACAACTAGAGCGCTAACAGTCTTACTTATGACAAACGTATGGCACACCAGAAGCCATCTTGATTGGAATGAAGTGGTAAGTCTGAAAACACTCAATTTAAAAAGGAACAACATGAGGGGGTTAATTTTGCCATAGAAAGTATGATTAGTGCTTCAGAAAGAAAAATTAGGGATCATTTTGAGTGACTTCTCAAATCCTCTTCTATTTCATTAAAAAAATTCTGACATGCAGACTGAAACATGCACTTTGAATACCAGCAGCAGACGTCCCTGGTGAGCAGTAGCTTTACTACAGTGATCTAATGTGCAACTAGAGTGCTAACATTCAGAATTTATGGCAAATGTGTGACACATCTGAATGCCTTCTTGATGGAACCAAAGTAAACAAGCATTGAAAATGCAATAGATCTCGCCCTCGTTTAAGTTAAAGCCATTCTGTTTGTAATGAGGTGGCTTTTTAGCTTTGCTTTTATTAGTGTTTTTTCAACTTTCATGTAAATAACATGCATCTGTATGCATATAAGTATATGTATGCATGCCTTTATGTTTGTATTTATATAGATATACAGATGATATATGTTTATATATGTATGTATGTATATATATATATTCACTGAAAAACCCATAGGCTATAGACCATATATAGTTAGGAATTAGCATTTACAAAACCTTGAAAATTCACTGAAAAAACCATAGGTTATAGACCATATATAGTTAGGAATTAGCATTTACAAAACCTTGAAAATTCACTGAAAAAACCATAGGTTATAGACCATATATAGTTAGGAATTCGCATTTACAAAACCTTATTTTACTCACACAAAACCATTGAAATTCCATATATAGTTAGTTGCACTAACTATATATCGCGCACCCGCAATCCACTGCTGATGATGTCACATATTACATCATTCATGACATGGTCAGTGACATCACTGATGACATCACTGATGACATCTCAAATGACATCACTGATGACATCACTGATGACAACATCCAGTGACTGTATGTTTCTGTAAAGTTAAAATATGTCTTACATATTGAAGAATGAGTGGATGTATAAGTGTCTGGATGAAGGATTTAGTAGGTGCATGACTGACTGTATGAGTGAGTGATTAAATGTGTCTCACTGAGTGCATGGGTTAGTGACTAATCTGTCTTAATTTGTGCATCATTATGTCTGTTGTTCTGTAAACTGTTGCATGTGTTGATAAGTAGCTATATGAGTAACTATATGGGTTATTGATTGGTTGCCCAAGTATTTGTATGGGAGACTGAGTGTGTGTGTGGGTGGCTGGGAGGTGTATGACTCTGTGCATAGATGTGTGAGCAGTTGATTCACTAGATGTATGGTTTCAAAAGTGCACGTGGAAACAGCTGTATGGGCGGTTGACTGTGTGCATGAGTGTATTGGTGAGTGAATGGATATCTCAGTGCTACATGTCAAAGTAAGTACATATGTAAAACACAGTACATGTGAGAGTTGACATATATAAATAACTGTGCATAAGAGCCAGTGAATGTGTGAGTGGCTGTAAGGATCATTGTGAACTTGTATCAGGGATTGTATAAGAGAGTAAATATGTGTTAGTATATGTTTGAATAAGTAAAGTTTGTATAACTGTATAGTTGAGGAAATGGAGGTGTGATTAATTCTTTGCATGACTGACTAGGTGTGTGAGTAACTCCATGGATGAGTGACAGTCTGTGAGTGTCTGTTTACACTGATTGTATCTAAGGTTATATTAGAGTCTGAAGAGGTTCATCGTATTATCACATGAATGATATCATCAGTGATGTGATCAGTAATGTCAAATGAGATGTCATCAGTGATGTCATCAGTGATGTTATCAGTGATGTCATTTGAGATGTCATCAGTGATGTCATCAGTGATGTCACTGACCATGTCATGAATGATGTAATATGTGACATCATCAGCAGTGGATTGCGGCTGCGCGATATATAGTTAGTGCAACTAACTATATATGGAATTTCAATGGTTTTGTGTGAGTAAAATAAGGTTTTGTAAATGCGAATTCCTAACTATATATGGTCTATAACCTATGGTTTTTTCAGTGAATATATATATATATATATATATATATATATATATATATATATATATATATATATATATATATATATATATATATATATATATATATATATATATATTCACTGAAAAAACCATAGGTTATAGACCATATATAGTTAGGGATTAGCATTTAAAAAACCTTATTTTATTTGCACAAAACCATTGAAATTCCATATATAGTTAGTTGCACTAACTATATATCGCGGACCCGCAATCCACTGCTAATGATGTCACATATTACATCATTCATGACATGGTCAGTGACATCACTGATGACATCACTGATGACATCTCAAATGACATCACTGATGACATCACTGATGACATCACTGATGACAACACCCAGTGACTGTATGTTTCTGTAAAGTTAAAATATGTCTTACATATTGAAGAATGAGTGGATGTATAAGTGTCTGGATGAAGGATTTAGTAGGTGCATGACTGACTGTATGAGAGAATGATTAAATGTGTCTCACTGAGTGTATGGGTTAGTGATTAAAGTGTCTTAATTTGGCAATCATTATTTATGTTGTTCTGTAAACTGCTGCATGTTTAAATCAGTAGCTATATCAGTAACTATATGGGTTATTGAATGGTTGCCCAAGTATTTGTATGGGAGACTGAGTATGTGTGTGGGTGGCTGGGAGGTGTATAACTCTGTGCATAGATGTGTGAGCAGTTGATTCCCTAGGTGTATGGGTTCAAAAGTGCATGTAGAAACAGCTGTATGGACAGTTGACTGTGTGCATGAGCATATTGGTGAGTGAATGGATATCTCAGTGCTACATGTCAAAGTAAGTACATATGTAAAACACACTCCATGTGAGAGTTGACATATATAAATAACTGAACATAAGAGCCAGTGAATGTGTGAGTGGCTGTATGAATCATTGTGAACTTGTATCAAGGATTGTATAAGAGAGTAAATATGTGTTACTATATGTTTGAATAAGTAAGGTGTGTATAACTGTATAGTTGAGGAAATGGAGATGTGATTGATTCTTTGCATGACTGACTAGGTGTGTGAGTAACTCCATGGATGTGTGACAGTCTGTGAGTGCCTGTTTACACTGAGTGTATCTAAGGTTATATTAGAGTCTGAAGATGTATTATCACATAAATGATATCATCAGTGATGTAATCAGTAATGTCAAATGAGATGTCAGTGATGTCATCAGTGATGTCATTTGAGATGTCATCAGTGATGTCATCAGTGATGTCATTTGAGATGTCATCAGTGATGTCATCAGTGATGTCACTGACCATGTCATGAATGATGTAATATGTGACATCATTAGCAGTGGATTGCGGGTCCGCGATATATAGTTAGTGCAACTAACTATATATGGAATTTCAATGGTTTTGTGCAAATAAAATAAGGTTTTTTAAATGCTAATCCCTAACTATATATGGTCTATAACCTATGGTTTTTTCAGTGAATTTTCAAGGTTTTGTAAATGCAAATTCCTAACTATATATGGTCTATAACCTATGGTTTTTTCTGCGAATTTCAATGGTTTTTTAAAAGCTAATATCTATAGCTGTAAAATATATTCTTTATTAAGTGACGTATCACGTAGCCCGTGAGACGCCTCATGATGCATCTCATAACCGTGACGTATCGTCTCTGCAGCGCAAACCAAACCCAAAACGTAAGCGCGCCAGAACACGCTTAAAGATATATATATATTTTTGTAACCTTAATTAGACAAAATCCACACGTGCACATATCACAAACGTTCAAAAAACACAATATGTCGGTCTCCCGTTACGCTGCCGGTTAGCTGCCCGGTTAACGTACCAGGAAGCACCTTTACCGCGAAAAATCGCAATTTTTTTTTTCTTTTGCGTTGCAGGGAACTTTAATAGCCCCCTCATCAATCCTAGGGGTTCAGGAGGGGTCTGCCTTACCCCTTTCATTCATTTACACCTTTTTTTTTTCCACCTCTTGTCTCTCGATCCTACCGAGAGACAAGATGGCGGCCGCTTCGGACTGTTTACAATGTTGACAGCCAATCAGCTACTCCTCAGACTCCCGTTACACTGCCGGTTAGCTTCCCGGTTAGCTGTCCGGTTAGCTGCCCGGTTCGCGTACTAAGACGCGTCTCTACGGCGAAAAAATCGGATTTTTTTTTTTTTGGCCCCGCGTGGCTTTATAATATCCCCCTCATCAATCCTATGGGGTCAGAAGGGGTCTACCTTGCCCTCTTTCCTTCATTTCCCCCTTTGTTTTGGTCTCCTCTTGTCTCTCGATCCTACCGAGAGACAAGATGGCGGCCGCTCCGGACTGTTTACAATATTGACAGCCAATCAGCTACTCCTCAGACTCCCGTTACACTGCCGGTTAGCTTCCCGGTTAGCTGCCCGGTTAGCTGCCCGGTTCGCTTACCAAGACGCGTCTCTACGGCGAAAAATCAGATTTTTTTTTTTTTTTTGGGGCCCCGCGTGGCTCTATAATATCCCCCTCATCAATCCTAGGGGGTCAGAAGGGGTCTACCTTGCCCCCTTTCCTTCATTTCCCCCTTTGTTTTGGCCTCCTCTTGTCTCTCGATCCTACCGAGAGACAAGATGGCGGCCGCTCCGGACTGTTTAGAATGTTGACAGACACCGGAGAACCAATCAGCTTCGCTTCGCAAAGTTCCGATACGCGAAAAGTTCGCTAACCGGATCGCTACCCGGAGCGCTGTTACAGATATATATCTTGTTTTAAACGTTAATTTCTCAAAATCCACTGAAGCACATATATTGAGACCTAGCAAAGGCACATCGGGCTAACAGTCCCTACAATTTTGCCAAGTTTCGTGGAAATCCATTCAGCCGTTCGGGCTAAAAGTGAGGCCAACCGCCCTATGGAAATTAACATGGGAAAAACGCGTTTTGGGACCCCCCTTTTTTCTCGGCCCCCCCTTGACGAACCCCCCCCAAATTTCCAGGAGCTGCTCAGAAACAAAATGTGCCATTTTCCTGAAAATTTCAGCCAATTCCGTCCACAAACGCCAAAGTTATTAGGCATAGAATTTTCAGAAATCCCATAGAGAAAAAATCCTAACTATATATACCTACTGGCTATCGCCAGTAGGTAATATATATATATATATATTACCTACTGGCGGTTGCCAGTAGGTAGTTATAGTTAGGATTGTTTTCCATAGGAAATCCTCAACATTCTATTTGGAATACCTTTGGCTCTGGTTGAAGAATCTTAGCGAATTTCTCAAAGACGATGGCTCGGTCCGCTGCGCTACTTCCCTGAAAGTTTGGGGGGGATTGGTCAAGTGGGGGCTGAGATATAAGGGGGGTCCCAAAACGTGTTTTCTGCATGTTATTTTCCATAGGACCTTTAGACTCGGCTACAGGTCGAACGGCTGAATGGATTTATAAGAAATTTGGCAAAACTGTAGAGTCCGGTTCGCAGATTACGATTTTTTTGGAATGGTGTAAATCTGTTCAGTAGCTGTTGAGAAAATTAAAGTTAAAGTCAATTATATATCTATAGGCGCGCACGAGTGCGCGCACTCAAGCGGCTGCGCGTGAGCGGAATTTTTTTTTGCTGCGTGACGTCTGTTAACGTTCGATTCGAAGGAAATCTGGAAGTTTTGTCCGCCATTTTGTCACTGCGAGTAAATATATTGTTCATTTCAAAGCGTTGAAACATGGAAAGGGGAGAAGGTAGAGATTGTCTTGCTGCGTAGGTTTTCTCGGGGTGTGCAGTAAGGCCCTTAAACGCGAAAAGATATAATTTTTTCCCCAAAAAAATATGGGGTGCGCGCACCCGGTCTCGCACACCTATTTACAAGAGTTTTTAAATGGAGATAAATCAGAAGTTTGAGTGCTTAGATATAAGGTGGCTCTGAAAAGAGCCATTGTGTTAATTGAGTGTTTTCTGCATTTATAAGTAAGTACCGATGCAGAGCCTGATGTTGCAGAGGAAGATTCTGTTTCCCTCATTCGTGAAATGAACACCGTCTCTCCTATAGACGTCTTGCATGTGGTATCGCAAGTTGTTGTGGTAAATAGAACCCATGCTATAATCTCTGAGGAACGCAGAAACAGATTTATTTACATGTCTCCTTGCTTTCTCAAATTGTGCACAATGGTGATTGGACCAATTCCATTTCTGTCTTTGGCATATATTGGAATATACCAAGGCAGATCGAGGAAAAAGTGTCATCAATTGTCGAAAGGTGTCTTTTAGAAGCATTTCCAGACCTACCCCAGTGATTGTGCCTAGATCGTTCGCACCACAGTGCACAATTATAAGGTCTGGTTCTGGGAGAT
This sequence comes from Lissotriton vulgaris, assembly GCF_964263255.1. Taxonomy (NCBI): domain Eukaryota; kingdom Metazoa; phylum Chordata; class Amphibia; order Caudata; family Salamandridae; genus Lissotriton; species Lissotriton vulgaris. The sequence continues at coordinate 37,672 of NW_028251853.1, read as the reverse complement.
GCATAAAAGTTTTCACCAATGGAATCAATTGGTGACATTTCAATCCTCTTTTGGCAATCCATGTTATGTGTACATTTGGTAAGCCGAGGTTGCAAATTCGTCTGCTTACTGCATATTTTTCACTCCAGTGAATATAACTGTGTCCTATTAGCCAGACCTTCATTTTCAAGGGATTTGTAGTCGTCCTCCGATCGGTTCTGGAAGTGGAATGGTAGTTAGAAGTTGAAATTCTAAATAAAGAAAAAGGAAGAGGCTGGGTGTGGTTAAAAAAATAAAAATGATTGGTTGATTGTAATAAGTGGAGATTGAAGAGTACGTTGCATGTTAATGTTTATGTTAAACGAAAAGTACTATTGGGTGTGAAAAAAAAAGACATTTAACAGAGCTGTGGATTGGCAGGTGTTTCTGGAGGGAAAGCAGTCTTCTTAGTTTGCTGTAGAACATTGAGACATGAACTTTTGACCTGTGCCTTCAGCAAGGTGCAGAATGAGGTGTAACCATGGAAACAGCCGGAGATGGCAGTTGGTGATGGGTTCACTCTTTGGTGCCTCTGCATCTGACTCTGTTCTGTGGTGGCAGGCGGAGAACTGTTTGTTATTGTGGAGATGAAAGGGTGATAAGGAGAGAAATACGACATAGCGTCTGGCCTGTAGAAGTGTGGGAGCAGTGATTAACTCTGAGTGAAGCGGAACTGTGGCGGTGCTTGGTAAAAGTAAAAAAAAATTTTTAACAGTGGTATAACTGTCTGTACGGTGCGCGACCTACTAAGAAAGAGTTCACGGGCCGTAATTGGCTTGCAGGTTCTAGTATCAGTAAGTGAGGTCGAGAAAAGAAAACATTCAGGACTTTATTTATGAAGGCCTTGCGCCACCGGTGCGTCACTTTTTCTCATTTTAAAAAATGAGGCACCGGCGGCGGAAGGTCTTCATAAATAAGGTCCTCAGTGACTACAGTTAAGGTTATGTGGAACCCATGAATAGTTTTTCAATATGAAATCATTTCAGTTGAGATTATGGATTAAAAGAGAAACCGTGAATATTTGAAATGTTTATTTAGAAATGTACTGTTTTAAAGGCAAATCATTATGTAATATGAGTACAGAAATTGCAAAAAACACAGTAATTGGTATTGTCAGTAGTACATGGAATACAAACGCTATAGTTGAAGAAAAATGAATATAGTTGGAAAAAAACATTGTACACTCTTATAAGGAAGTATATCATATTTTAATAAATGGAAGAAGGTCTCTGGCCTTTCAGTTAGGGAACGATATATGAAAATGCAAGTGGTTATACATCATTACTTTATCAATCAGCTGTCTACATGCGAAGCACTATCAAGTTTGTGTTATGTCAGTGTGTGAGGGGAAAAAAAGGCGCCCAAAGCGATAAAATGGTGAGAGGTGCATGTATGTAATCTGTTGGATGCTGCGCAAATCATTATTGAGGAGAACTACTGTATTGAGATATCTTTTGAAGGTTGCAGTATTGCATTTGAAATACAGCACAAGTAATAATGGAAATATTGTTGAAAGAACATATTTTTCTGTAAAGTATTTTAAAACATAATTTTATAGGAAATTAAAGGAGTAGAGGCGTGTGAGGCGGAAATAAGCAGTTGAGATGCGAAATGGCGTTTACAGTTATAAAAAACTCGTTTAAAATTTACACATTAATTAGGGTACATGTAGCATATATTAGCGAGTTTTGCATCGAGTACGTTTGAAATAACGTTAGATAAGATATGCAATAGAATTGTTGAGATTAGACTGTAAAAAAATAAAGTTGAAAATCGAGTAGCTGAAGAAACAAATGTAGTCCACATAAAAGACCAAAATTTAACCAGCACGAAATCATAATGTCCACTGTTAGTAAAGCCAATAGGTCTGTTCTTCAAAAGAAAATATGGAAAAGAACGTGAAGAATATAGGGAAGCAAAAGGTAATGAGGACGTCAATGGCTTGTATAAGAGTTATTGAAGCATTGTTTAGGCAAAATAGGTAGCTTCTGCTTCTAACAGGAAATCACTTTTATCATTTGAAAGTATGTCAGCTATCCAATGGAAAAGAGTAAAGCAGTACTCATGATCTGTTAAAATCGGAGCCTCTTTTATTATCAGAGGGCAGCTCGTGGGTTTTCGGTGTAGTTCTCTGTTAGGAAAGAGTTAACCGTCCATTGTGTAGGCAAAGTAGGCAGCAAGTGCTTCTAACAGGAAATCACTGTTATCATCTGAAAACATGTCAGCCATCCAATTGAGAAGATGAAAGGAGCATTCATGATCTGTCATTATTGGAGCGTCTTTTACCATCATAGGGCAGCTCGGTGGGTTTTCGATGTAGCTCTCTGTTAGGAAATCTTGCGCCGCTGCGAATATATTCCAATGACCCAGAACTCCTTGTATCGCTGCAAAGGCCATAAACCCTCCGTTGTAACAAAGCTGTTCATGATCAAGTAACGGATTCATGAGGTGATTGTAATTCGCTTCAGGAGGTACCAAATTGCAGAGACATAAATCCAGGGCCCACGTGAAATCACAGCTCAGGCAATGAAATACAGGCTGCACACAGGTGAAATACGAATATCGAAATGATAATCGATATGAAGTATTCAAAGTTGAGAGTGCTAAGGTGCCGTGGTACAGAAGCATTCTCTGTCGAAATAGTTCTAAGTGGTCCGGCTCGTTTGCGAAGGCAGGAGGGACATCCATTTTGAATTTCCCAAGATGGTAAAGGAAACGGCGCAGCACTGCCGGTTGTATAGCAACTCCACAGAATTAGGTCGCCGGCTATGCAGTGGAGAGGAGCAGAATGACTTGATAAATTTTCTAGGAGTCTAGTCACTTAAATATTGCTTAGTAGTTATCAAAAAATTAGCTTTTCTTGAAGTGGAGGATACGTTAAAAAATAAGGGAGTCATTTGAGCAAGTTGTAAAGCAAGGTCAATTTTTTTTTACATCAATGCTGTTTTCTGTGAATGTTAGCTAAGTGAAAGATATGTGTGTGAGCAGATGCTACGTTCAGTTTTAAATGTGACAATAGAGCTCTTGTTCATGTCTTCCGATTCAAGGTCGGGATTCGCTGCCAAATGCAAATATCAAGAAACGCATGCGTGGGGTAGATAGTCTGCATTCTTAAAGGAAAGCAAATGGAGGGTTATTTTTACCGCGTTAGCATTGTCGTTTAAAAAGTTACAGTGATTTTCATTATATGTTAAGAAAGTGTCACTGATGAAGACTGAAAATAAATCCTTATAAATAACAGGGACTGGTGTATTTTAGAAAAGGTGTGTAACATTACATGAATTGTAAAAAAAAAAAAAATGTAATTGAAAGTGTATGGTTTGAAAATGAAATGTAGAGGTTTATAGTTCACGTTTTGAAAGCGGTTCTAGAGGGTCAGATGCATGATAGATTTAAAAAAAATAGAACATGTTTTTCAATAGTATTATGGAAAAAATATGTGCCTTTATGTACTATTTAGATTATCTGCCTGTTGCCTATTCTTTGAGTTTTAGTAATCCTGTGTCTTATAAGTTTTCCAGGGGCGGTTTGAGGTTCATGGTGGGCTTGGGCAGGGAGGGTAGGTTGGGTGTTTGTAATAGGGGGTCCGGGTGGGGTGGAGTGCGGAGTTTACTGAAGAGTGAGGGGGGCGGGGGGTTAGGGTGTTTGGTAATGGAGCAGAGTCAGAGGACGCCAAATTTCTGTTATGGGGTGCCACGGAAATATGTATCCATTCTCAGAGGTTTATTATATTAAGGATATATATTAACATGGTGGCTCTTGTGGTTTTGTGGTTCTGTGCATGTGTATAATGCTGGCTCTGTAGTTTTTGCCTATGGACCTCATTACGACACAGGGGAGCCACGTTGCACAGTTGGAGATCAGAGACTTAGGAAATAAAACTTTATGACAGCAAGGGCTCTAAGCGATACAAATCGCCCGTTCTCGGTGTAAAAAATATCACCGCTATTGGTGGTATTTTCTACGGTGTTAGTGCTCGAAGGAGAATAGTAACATATATGTGAAAGAAAATTCTGTAACAGGCTCAGCATTTCACATTATCGCGTGAAAACAAAAGTTGTTCTCACATAGCAATATGTCTCTTATAATTAAGGGACGGAGTGTATATAGTGCTATTTACTACACTGCTATGTGAACGATGTCAAATGTTTCATAAGAGGAGGCTTTAAAAGTTTTTTGATAAACTGGTTTTCCAGGGAAGTGGGTGGAGTGTTCCGTGTAAATTGCAGAATAGAAACTAGTAAGAACCAATTGGAAGTGTTGTTCTAAAGTCACATGACTTCACATGCGTGTGTCGCTGCCTCTATGCGATTGGTGGGTGCGCGCACCCGGTCGCGCACTAAAAGAAAGCGGCGAGAAAATATCAGCTAATATGCTCTTGGAGCTCGTTTTGGTACAAAGAGTTAGTTCTGAAAAGAACTTTTTTTTTTTTTTTTTTTTTTGGGAAACAAGTGTTATGACGCTTTTGATTTCTTAAAGTTGCTACGACATTTTTCAGTATGTCATACTATCCAAATAAAGTGAAGAAATTTAACTTTTGTTGGAGCATTTATGACTCTCAATTTTGTGTTTAATTAGAATAAAGCTTTGCTCTCCGTATACAAGAAGTTTTCCACAGTTCTTGCATTTCATGTGCACGTTCGCCAGATATGGTTTCAAGTCCATCTCAGCACTCGATGGAGATACAGGTCGTTCTGCAGAAGATGTGCTGGTCACTTCTGATGGTAATAGCGTGGCCTCCGTTTTTCTAGTCAAAGGTGGTCGCTCATTTCCTTCAGATTCGGAAGATGAATGCGGAACGGTAGCCATTGCAGCAAAGTCTTCGGGAAGATGTTCGACGTTGTTCTCTATTGAGAGTAGAAAAGAAAGTGATGGAAGTGGGTGGAGTGCTGCGTGTAAATTCCAGAATAGAAACTACCAAAAACCAATTAGAAGTGTTGTTTAGAAGTCACATGACTTCACATGCAAGTGTCAGGTCCTGTACGCGATAGGAGGGTGCGCGCACCCGGTCTCGCACTAAAATAAAGCGGCGAAAAAACATCTTATAATATGCTCTTGGAGCACGTTTTGGTAGAAAGAGTTAGTTCTGAAAAGAACTTTTTTTTGGAAAGAAGTGTTATGATGCTTTCGATTTCTTAAAGTTGCTACTACATTTTTTAGTATTTTTCATCTGGCTGATATTTGGGCTACATTTGTTTTTTTTTGTCTCTGGTGGCCATCTTTGGGCTACATTGGGCTACATTTGGGCTCTAACATATATATAGCCCAATGTAGCCCAATATATCTTTTTCAAAGTTAATTTTCGTAAAAACCACTGGAGCATATATCTTGAGACATAGCAAAGGCACATCGGGCTACGAGTCCCTACAATTTTGCCAAGTTTTGTGGAAATCCATTCAGCCGTTCGAGCTAAAAGTGAGTCCAACCGCCCTATGGAAAACTCAATGTTAAAAACACGTTTTGGGACCCCCCTTTTTTCTCGGCCCCCGCTTGACGAAACCCCCCACAAACTTTCAGGGGACGCTCAGAAACAAAATGTGTCATTTTCCTGAAAATTTCAGCCAATTCCGCCCATCAACGCCAAAGTTATTCAACATAGAATTTTCAGAAATCCCTATTCAAAAAAATCCTAACTATATATACCTACTGGCGACCGCCAGTAGGTAATATATAACATTTCTATGGCAAAATGAAACCCCTCATTTTGGTTCTTTTCAAATTAAATGTATTAAGTGTTACCACTTTATTCCAATCAAGATGACTTCAGGTGTGCCATACTTTTGTCATAAGTAAGACTGTTAGCGTTCTAGTTGTTCTTTAGAACACTCTGGGACATTCTGTCATTGGGCTATAGTTGGGCTACATCTGGCTGATCTTTGGGCTACATTTGGGCTCTTTTGTCTCTGGTGGCCATCTTGGGAGACTGCATATCAGAATTTTTTGAAAGATGAGATATAAGAGAATTCGAGAAGTCACTCAAAATGTGCCCTAATTTTTCTTTCTTCAGCACTAATCATAATTACTATGGCAAAATGAACCCCCTCATTTTGTTCCTTTGCAAATTTAATGTTTTAAGTGTTAACACTTCATTCCAATCAAGATGACTTCAGGTGTGCCATACTTTTGTCATAAGTAAGACATTTAACGCTCTAGTTGTTCTTAAGAACACTCTGGGACATTCTGTCACTGGGCTATAGTTGGGCTACATCTGGCTGATATTTGGGCTACATTTGTTTTTTTTTGTCTCTGGTGGCCATCTTTGGGCTACATTGGGCTACATTGGGATACATTGGGCTACATTGGGCTACATTTGGGTTCTAACATATATATAGCCCAATGTAGCCCAATATATATTTTCAAAGTTAATTTTCGTAAAAACCACTGGAGCATATATCTTGAGACATAGCAAAGGCACATCGGGCTACCAGTCCCTACAATTTTGCCAAGTTTTGTGGAAATCCATTCAGCCGTTCGAGCTAAAAGTGAGTCCAACCGCCCTATGGAAAACTCAATGTTAAAAATACATTTTGGGACCCCCCTTTTTTCTCGGCCCCCGCTTGACAAACCCCCCCGAACTTTCAGGGGATGCTCAGAAACAGAATGGGCTATTTTCCTGAAAATTTCAGCCAATTCCGTCCATCAACGCCAAAGTTATTCAACATAGAATTTTCAGAAATCCCTATTCAAAAAAATCCTAACTATATATACCTACTGGCGACCGCCAGTAGGTAATATATAACATTTCTATGGCAAAATGAAACCCCTCATTTTGTTCCTTTTCAAATTAAATGTATTAAGTGTTACCACTTTATTCCAATCAAGATGACTTCAGGTGTGCTATACTTTTGTCATAAGTAAGACTGTTTGCGTTCTAGTTGTTCTTTAGAACACTCTGGGACATTCTGTCATTGGGATATAGTTGGGCTACATCTGGCTGATATTTGGACTACATTTGGGCTCTTTTGTCCCTGGTGGCCATCTTGGGAGACTGCATTTCAGAATTTTTTTAATGAAATATAAGAGGATTTGAGAAGTCACTCAAAATGTGCCCTAATTTTTCTTTCTTCAGCACTAATCATAATTTCTATGGCAAAATGAACCCCCTCATTTTGTTCCTTTGCAAATTTAATGTTTTAAGTGTTAACACTTTATTCCAATCAAGATGACTTCAGGTGTGCCATACTTTTGTCATAAGTAAGACATTTAACGCTCTAGTTGTTCTTAAGACCACTCTGGGACATTCTGTCACTGGGCTATAGTTGGGCTACATCTGGCTGATATTTGGGCTACATTTGTTTTTTTTTGTCTCTGGTGGCCATCTTTGGGCTACATTGGGCTACATTGGGATACATTGGGCTACATTGGGCTACATTTGGGTTCTAACATATATATAGCCCAATGTAGCCCAATATATATTTTCAAAGTTAATTTTCGTAAAAACCACTGGAGCATATATCTTGAGACATAGCAAAGGCACATCGGGCTACCAGTCCCTACAATTTTGCCAAGTTTTGTGGAAATCCATTCAGCCGTTCGAGCTAAAAGTGAGTCCAACCGCCCTATGGAAAACTCAATGTTAAAAATACAATTTGGGACCCCCCTTTTTTCTCGGCCCCCACTTGACAAACCCCCCCCGAACTTTCAGGGGATGCTCAGAAACAGAATGGGCTATTTTCCTGAAAATTTCAGCCAATTCCGTCCATCAACGCCAAAGTTATTCAACATAGAATTTTCAGAAATCCCTATTCAAAAAAATCCTAACTATATATACCTACTGGCGACCGCCAGTAGGTAATATATAACATTTCTATGGCAAAATGAAACCCCTCATTTTGTTCCTTTTCAAATTAAATGTATTAAGTGTTACCACTTTATTCCAATCAAGATGACTTCAGGTGTGCTATACTTTTGTCATAAGTAAGACTGTTTGCGTTCTAGTTGTTCTTTAGAACACTCTGGGACATTCTGTCATTGGGATATAGTTGGGCTACATCTGGCTGATATTTGGGCTACATTTGGGCTCTTTTGTCTCTGGTGGCCATCTTGGGAGACTGCATTTCAGAATTTTTTTAATGAAATATAAGAGGATTTGAGAAGTCACTCAAAATGTGCCCTAATTTTTCTTTCTTCAGCACTAATCATAATTTCTATGGCAAAATGAACCCCCTCATTTTGTTCCTTTGCAAATTTAATGTTTTAAGTGTTAACACTTTATTCCAATCAAGATGACTTCAGGTGTGCCATACTTTTGTCATAAGTAAGACATTTAACGCTCTAGTTGTTCTTAAGAACACTCTGGGACATTCTGTCACTGGGCTATAGTTGGGCTACATCTGGCTGATATTTGGGCTACATTTGTTTTTTTTTGTCTTTGGTGGCCATCTTTGGGCTACATTGGGCTACATTGGGATACATTGGGCTACATTGGGCTACATTTGGGTTCTAACATATATATAGCCCAATGTAGCCCAATATATATTTTCAAAGTTAATTTTCGTAAAAACCACTGGAGCATATATCTTGAGACAAAGCAAAGGCACATCGGGCTACCAGTCCCTACAATTTTGCCAAGTTTTGTGGAAATCCATTCAGCCGTTCGAGCTAAAAGTGAGTCCAACCGCCCTATGGAAAACTCAATGTTAAAAATACGTTTTGGGGGGGGCGTGGCCAACTGCCGAGCATGGCGGCAGCTTGAAGCGGGAGCTCCGTCAGGCAAACCGGCCCGCATTAACTATCCGCACTTCCATCCGCCTCATCACCCGCCCGAAGGGGCGACATCGGCTCGAGAACCCAAGCGGCGTTGATTACTTTAACCCCGGTGATCGTCGGACGCCGGGAACGGCTCCTGTCGAAAACAGCGAAACGGGGCCTGCGCCAGCCTAACAGCACCGACCTCAGGTAGACAGCGGACCCGGGCGGAAGTTCACCCTCCCCGGCCTGGGCGCCCTGACACCGGCCGGCAGCTGCTCCGCTTTGCCACTGAGGCCCCACAGACGCACTGTCCTTCCAGCGCCCGCCCCTGCGTGTACCGAGGGGTCCAAGGGAGCCGAAACTGGCGGCGAGCGCCGCATGGTGAAGAAGCAAAGAACAGCGGGAGCCTCCCTGCGCCAAGGACTGCGCCATACTTGGGGGATCCGAATGACCAGTGACGCCGATTGCGCACCAAGGTGAGGAGATCTGCACCGAGCCCCGGCCGCCTCCCTGCGCTACCGCCGGTCTGGGACTCACCCCAGCTTCACGGACAGGCGCGTGGGGGCACCGAAATCCTGACACAGAGGCGGCGTGGAGTGGGACTATCCGCAGTGCAGCCAGCCTGGAGTAGACGCCTTCTGGGTGCGGACAGTCCCGCACGATAGCCACTGCGGGGGTGCACAAAGGGGTTTGGAGGCACTACACAGGGGCCCCCCCCCCCCCCTCGGGTACATTCCCATCGTCGCGCTTGGTGGCGCCACATTGCATGGAGCCTCCATTTACAGCCACGCTGTAGGCCTAACGAGCGCCTTCCAAAGAGCGACGGACTGACTATCTCGAAGGCCGGCTGCGGCACCTCTGGCCCTGAGTGGACCACAAGAACCCCTTGAACTCAGTGGGACACGAATTTATCAGCCGGACATCCGAAGGCCCTGCGTGGCCCGAAAGACGACAGTGTACCCAGACGCGGAGCACGCATACCTCCGTCAGCAACGCGACACCATGGCCGGAAAGGGTACGCGGAGCACGACGACACAGGCGAAGCTCGACAAATTCGCATATGGCCAGAATGGACATTCCCAGAGTGGCGGCCGCCACTCCACTGGTGCTCCTCCAGAAACGGGTGGCACTCCGAAAGTGACCCTTGAAGACGTAATGAAGACCCTCAACGAAGTCCGGACGACGGTGGGTTCCATCTCCTCCGAAGTCACGCTGCTTCGAGCTGACTTTCACAAAATGGCGGAAAGGGTCTCTCAAGTGGAAGTAGTCACGAAATCTCTTGTTGAGGACACATCGGACCTGCAGGTGGCCATGGAACGCATGGAAAGAGTCACTAAACAGCTGCAGGAGAAGCTCGACGATCAGGAAGGGCGCTCCAGAAGGAACAACGTCCGCATCCTAGGCCTGCCGGAATCGGAGGGTAAAGCCGCGATGGACTTATACGTTGAGGATCTGATCAAAACCCAGCTGAAACCTAAAGGCCTGTCTCACTTCTTTTCTGTTGAAAGGGCGCACCGAGTCCCTGGTGGAGCAGCCAAACCGGGCGCGGCCCCGCGACCTGTGCTGGCCAGGCTCTTCAATTTTAGGGACAGAGACGCGATCCTGCAGGCGGCACGGAACTCCCCGCCGGTAAAAATTCAAAACTCAACGCTGGCCTTCTTTCCAGACTACACGGCGGAGGTGGCCAGGCGCAGAAAATCTTTCATGGACGTAAAGAAAGCACTGCGGGACAGAGGCCTGCCATACTCCATGCTTTTCCCCGCCAAATTACGCATAGTGGCCGAGGGAAAGACGTGGTTCTTTGATACGCCGGAGGTGGCTAGAGAGTGGCTTGATGGATGGAGACAGGTAGGGCAGCCACAGCGCCAGCACAGAGACCGACAGTACCATCGCAACGGGGGACAGACGGCACACCCATCAGGTACTCCCACGAACGAAGAGGGTGCGACGGCATTGGATTCGGATCTTGAAAGAGACCCACTTGACTCTGGGCAACCAGTTAGGGGCTGATTTGAGTGAGCTGCGTGAGGGACAACATGTTTATGAACACTTGGAACCTTGACGCTGATGGAGCTGAGTAGGGCGGGCATCGGCCGGTGCCTGTAGGGGTATCACCAACCCCACGAGCAAGTAAGATGGACGGGGACGGGATTAAGCACTCTGCCAAGTTGGGGATGCGGGCGGGTTTTCGTCCGTGGTGCAGGGGAGCAGGGAGGGGGCGGGGGGGGGAGTTGTATTGTTATGGTTGATATTGTTCTCAGTCATCACCGCTTTGCTATGGATTATGGTCCCACTGCAAGCCGTACACTCCTGGTTTTCTATCTCAGGTCTTCACACATGCGCTATGCTCCACCTTCACGCTTCAGACACACTAGTCTTGTCTCCACATGGCCCAACGACACAGAATCACACCCGCTGAAGGCGACTCGCGACTAACAGCGGTATCCCCTTTAAAATTGCTCACGTGGAATGTTAGGGGCCTGGGGGACAAAATTAAAAGGGGGTTGGTTCTCCAAACCATTAAACGTCACGGGCCGGACTTGGTGATGTTGCAAGAGACGCACCTGGCCGGGTCCACCTGCAAAGCACTTGACAGGCGCGGATATACCATGGCGGCACATGCAGAGTTCACCACGGGATCCAGGGGCACTGGGATACTCCTCAAGAAAAACTCCTCTTTTATGATTGACAGCCGCAAAACGGACGACCAGGGTCGATTTGCGGCGATACACGGCCAATGGGAAGGGAAGCCCCTCAACGTGGTGTCAGTATACATTCCCCCGGCGCTACATTCCACAGCGCTGCCAGCGCTGGGTCAGTTTCTCATTGACCTCCCAGAGGGTGACATGATCATTGGTGGGGACTTTAACGCCATAACAGACCCGCTATTAGACACCTTTCCCATACGGGACCGACAACGAGGAACCGCCACACTTCCTGGTTTCCTGTCCGCATTGGGCCTCACTGATGTTCGGCAACACTTAAACCCAACGGCAAAACAGTACACGCACTACTCATCTACGCATAACAGTCTTTCACGCATTGACTACCTTTTCTTTTTGGGGGTGGGGCTGGGTTCAGTGGACAAACTTGAGATCCTACCTAGGGGTATATCTGACCACTCCCCAGTGTCCCTCCACATCACATCCAAGGAGCAGAAACGTGCCAGGCTCTACCCAATATACCCCAACTATTTGCAGATCCCAGGTGTCAGAAAGAAGCTTAAACTGGCCTCATCGCACTATTTTACAGAAAATGCAGGGACGGTCTCCTCACCCTCGACACTTTGGGAGGCGTACAAAACGGTCCTGCGCGGCGCGGCAATAGCGACTATCATGGGGCACAAGCGAGACTCCAGAAAAGAACTCGCTCAATTAGAATTGGATCTACACACAGCGAATGTTGCCCACATGTCCGATCCCACCCCTGACACCGCGCATGCGCTACATCTCAAACAACAACAACACTTGGCCCACCTCACAACGGTGACCAAGGGACACTTGGCGAGCACTGCCAGCAGGATATATGATGTGGGGCACAAAGCCGGAAAAATGCTGGCATGGTTAGACAGAAGGGGTGGTTGCAACAGAGGCATTCAGAGGCTATACAATCAGGAGGGCCAGCTGCTGACACACCCTGAACAAATCGTACACACTTTAGCGCGCCACTATCAGGAAATCTACACACCGATTAGGGCTGTCACGGAGCAGGAAGCGTTTGCATCACTCGACCAAATCACTGTCCCCGTACTTTCCCAAGAAGCGCAACAGGAACTGGACACTGACTTAACCGAAACTGAAATCCAATTGGCAATACAGTCGTTGCAATCTGGCAAGGCACTTGGTCCTAATGGGATACCCATAGAATGGTACAAAGCATCAGCCCCCCTATTGAGCAAACCCCTGCTAGATATGTATGAAGAGAGTCTTGTTAAGGCTGCACTCCCTCTGGATCAGCGCAGGGCTACCATAGGGGCCATCCCCAAACCTGACAAGCTGCAGACACTATGCTCCTCGTACCGACCTATCTCCCTGCTCAACGCGGAGGCAAAGATACTTGCGAAACTCCTGGCTAGCCGCCTGACGGCACACTTGCACACCCTGATACACCCAGACCAATCAGGCTTCATGCCACATAGTAGCACAGCGCTGAATCTGCGGAGGGTGCAGGGGGTCCTGGCGAGAGCACATCTCCTTTCCAAACAGGCAGTCATCCTATCCCTGGACGCCAAAATGGCGTTTGATCTTGTGGAGTGGGAGTACCTATTTGCAGTCCTGGCCCGCATGGGCTTCGGCCCGAAATACATAGCATGGGTCCGGCTACTGTACAAGTCGCCAATGGCACAGGTGGTCGGGAATGGTCACATCTCGAAGCCCTTCCCATTAGGACGCGGAACGAGACAAGGGTGCCCGCTATCGCCCCTACTATTTGCGCTGGTACTTGAGCCGCTGGCCATCCTGCTTAGAGCAACGCCACTGTTTCGGGGACTCACATGGGAGGACGGGTGGGAAGACAAAGTGTCACTGTATGCAGATGACATGCTGATCTATATGACCGATCCCAATGAAGGTATCCCTGCCCTGTTGACCCTGTGCGACGCGCATGGGCAGGCGTCCGGCTACACCCTGAACTGGTCCAAATCTATAATCTTCGTACTCAGGGGCCCAGAACCGACACTGCGGGATGACTGCCCCCTACAATTGGCGTCCGGCTCATTTAAATACCTGGGCATTGTTATCACCACTAATGCGGCGGACTTTTATAACGCAAACCTGGTGCCACCTCTGGCACGTCTCCGTGCAGACGTTAAATACTGGGCTACCCTGCCATTAACCCTCCTTGGACGAGCGGCATTATACAAAATGATGGCTCTCCCTAGATTTCTTTACGTGTTGGAGAATACTCCTCATGTGGTGGCCCCACGCTACTTCCAACAGGTCGCCGCACTTGTGTCTGCTCTACTGTGGAACAATGGCCCAGCTCGTATAGCTCACGATAAATTAGTTAAAAGCTGGTACGAAGGAGGGATTGCACTACCCAACCTTCAATTGTATTATTGGGCCTCCCAGCTTAAGATAATAAATCAATGGATCCACGTCCCGCGGGGGGACCCCGCATACCAAGCGGACTGATCACAGTTGGGGACGGACGGCATGCTCGCGGTGCTATACAATCGCGCACTGGCCCGGAAACTGATCGGACCGACGTTGCACACGGTATCCCTGTGGCATGCAGCACAATCACGACTAGGGTGGCAAGGGAAAATTACAAACATGACGCCATTGTGGGACACGAAATCGCTAGGAAACTTAAGAGCCAGTAAGGGTTTCGCACAATGGGACCAAATAGGAATTTCGGTTGTAGGAGACCTTTGGGACAAGGGCTCGGTGGTCGCATTCTCACAATTGCGGCAACAGTATGGTATGGGGCCCAATGAAACATACAGGTATGTGCAAATCCGGCACGCCCTGCTGCACGCAATCCCTCCTGACACAACACTCCCGGAATCCTCTCCACTGGAGGACAGGTTGCTAACTGACTTTATGGAACAGAAGGCAACCTCCCTTACATACAAAAAACTAGTTAATAACCTACCGGACCCCACACAGAAGCTCCGAGAGAGATGGGCGGGGGAACTAGGGGATATGGACGACACGGAATGGAATGAGGCGTTGGCCTCACCAAGGGAGGTGGGCATCTCAGCTAGGTTTAGGCTGGTCCAGCTCAAGATCCTACACCGCACCTCCTATACCAGAACACTTTTGCACAGAATACAGCGGACACCACACCCCTTCTGCCTAAGGGGCTGCGGGGAGGAGGGGACCCTGCTTCACACACTATGGGACTGCCCATTAATCCAAGAGGTCTGGAAACAGATTATGCGAACAGTCTCCCAGGCCCTTGAGATGTCGCTCCTGCCTGAGCCCCGCAAATGTCTGTTAAACATTTGGGATCCTACTGACCTGAACAAATATGAACAGTTGTGGGCCACGTTAGCTATGACAGTGGCAAAAAGAGACATAGCGCAAAAATGGGGTGCTCCGGACTTGCCGACAGTGTCGGGCTGGATCAGAAATATGGACCTCCTCATGGTGAGGGAAAGGGCAGTGTATGTGTTGCGGGCCTGTCCGCGTAAATGGAATAAAGTATGGACACCATGGAATAAATATAGGGGAGAACCATGTGACCCGTTGCCGGAGGATGAAGACCTGGAGTCAGAGGAGGAAGACGATTAAGGGGGACGGACTGATATGAGACACTCTGATTTGTGAGGGGGTGGAGGGAGCGGCAACTGTAAACTCTGAACAAATGTATGGGCTCTGTGCAGTGGAAAACACCTGTCTATGAAAAGGGCACAACTTTATACGGTGGTGATGACATTAGTTAAGTTTTTTTGTTGAAATCATTTTCTTTCCGTACGTAGAAATCACTGAGAACTAACTGCAGTTTTTAAAAGGTGGGCGAAATACGAACTGGATCTGAGTATGGAATGTTGAACTATGCGATTCTGTAAGGAATTATATGCAATTCTTTCCTCTTTATGCGTTATGGAAATTAATCTTGAACACCTATCTGTCCTGTGATTTAACCATCTATGCAGACATAATGAGACAATATGTAATGGATGCAAACAGTGAAAATGACGAAAATAACTTCTACGTATATTTGTCAATAAAGTTTAAAAAAAAAAAAAAAAAAATACGTTTTGGGACCCCCCTTTTTTCTCGGCCCCCGCTTGACAAACCCCCCCGAACTTTCAGGGGATGCTCAGAAACAGACTGGGCTATTTTCCTGAAAATTTCAGCCAATTCCGTCCATCAACGCCAAAGTTATTCAACATAGAATTTTCAGAAATCCCTATTCAAAAAAATCCAAACTATATATACCTACTGGCGACCGCCAGTAGGTAATATATAACATTTCTATGGCAAAATGAAACCCCTCATTTTGTTCCTTTTCAAATTAAATGTATTAAGTGTTACCACTTTATTCCAATCAAGATGACTTCAGGTGTGCTATACTTTTGTCATAAGTAAGACTGTTTGCGTTCTAGTTGTTCTTTAGAACACTCTGGGACATTCTGTCATTGGGATATAGTTGGGCTACATCTGGCTGATATTTGGGCTACATTTGGGCTCTTTTGTCTCTGGTGGCCATCTTGGGAGACTGCATTTCAGAATTTCTTTAATGAAATATAAGAGGATTTGAGAAGTCACTCAAAATGTGCCCTAATTTTTCTTTCTTCAGCACTAATCATAATTTCTATGGCAAAATGAACCCACTCATTTTGTTCCTTTGCAAATTAAATGTTTTAAGTGTTAACACTTTATTCCAATCAAGATGACTTCAGGTGTGCCATACTTTTGTCATAAGTAAGACTGTTAGCGCTCTAGTTGTTCTTTAGAACACTCTGGGACATTCTGTCAGTGGGCTATAGTTGGGCTACATCTGGCTGATATTTGGGCTACATTTGTTTTTTTTGTCTCGGGTGGCCATCTTTGGGCTACATTGGGCTACATTGGGCTACATTTGGGCTCTAACATATATATAGCCCAATGTAGCCCAATATATCTTTTTCAAAGTTAATTTTCGTAAAAACCACTAGAGCATATATCTTGAGACATAGCAAAGGCACATCGGGCTACCAGTCCCTACAATTTTGCCAAGTTTTGTGGAAATCCATTCAACCGTTCGAGCTAAAAGTGAGTCCAACCGCCCTATGGAAAACTCAATGTTAAAAACATGTTTTGGAACACCCCTTTTTTCTCGGCCCCCGCTTGATGAAACCCCCTCAAACTTACAGGGGACGCTCAGAAACAAAATGTGCCATTTTCCTGAAAAGTTCAGCCAATTCTGTCCATCAACGCCAAAGTTATGCAACATAGAATTTTCAGAAATCCCTATTCAAAAAAATCCTAAATATATATACCTACTGGCGACCGCCAGTAGGTAATATATAACATTTCTATAGCAAAATGAAACCCCTCATTTTGTTCCTTTTCAAATTAAATGTATTAAGTGTTACCACTTTATTCCAATCAAGATGACTTCAGGTGTGCCATACTTTTGTCATAAGTAAGGCTGTTAGCGTTCTAGTTGTTCTTTAGAACACTCTGGGACATTCTGTCATTGGGCTATAGTTGGGCTACATCTGGCTGATCTTTGGGCTACATTTGGGATCTTTTGTCTCTGGTGGCCATCTTGGGAGACTGCATATCAGATTTTTTTTAATGAAATATAAGAGGATTCGAGAAGTCACTCAAAATGTGCCCTAATTTTTCTTTCTTCAGCACTAATCATAATTTCTATGGCAAAATGAACCCCCTCATTTTGTTCCTTTGCAAATTAAATGTTTTAAGTGTTAACACTTTATTCCAATCAAGATGACTTCAGGTGTGCCATACTTTTGTCATAAGTAAGACATTTAGCGCTCTAGTTGTTCTTTAGAACACTCTGGGACATTCTGTCACTGGGCTATAGTTGGGCTACATCTGGCTGTTATTTGGGCTACATTTGTTTTTTTTGTCTCTTGTGGCCATCTTTGGGCTACATTGGGCTACATTGGGCTACTTTGGGCTACATTGGGCTACATTTGGGCTCTAACATATATATAGCCCAATGTAGCCCAATATATATTTTCAAAGTTAATTTTCGTAAAAACCACTGGAGCATATATCTTGAGACATAGCAAAGGCACATCGGGCTACCAGTCCCTACAATTTTGCCAAGTTTTGTGGAAATCCATTCAGCCCTTCGAGCCAAAAGTGAGTCCAACCGCCCTATGGAAAACTCAATGTTAAAAACATGTTTTGGGACCCCCTTTTTTTCTCGGCCCCCGCTTGACGAAACCCCCCCAAACTTCAAGGGGACGCTCAGAAACAAAATGTGCCATTTTCCAGAAAATTTCAGCCAATTCCGTCCATCAACGCCAAAGTGATTCAACATAGAATTTTCAGAAATCCCTATTCAAAAAAATCCTAACTAAATATACCTACTGGCGACCTCCAGTAGGTAATATATATATATATATATATATATATATATATATATATATATATATATTCACCAAACGACCACCTTATTCCAAAGAAGTCCAGGGACACAGCGGGGATTCTGTAGAAGCCTTTATTCACAATTTTTCAGCACGGCATGATGCATTTCGACTCTCGTCTTCTTCATATATATATATATTCTCCATACAATCCAAAATTAGACGCGCACTCAGAGGTAGAGTGATACAGTGTCGCTTTATTTGCTGTAACGCGTTTCGGAAGCCAAAACTCCCTTGCTCACACAGCAAGTCATTAGCTCTCCACCAGTTACATACACATGGCGAGATAGCCATAGAAACAGGACTGCACACATTTCATTTCATTTTGGCTGACATTTTGGAGTGTACTTTCTGAAACTTCTATTGTGCATAGTGTCTCATGTTTACACAACCACTTGTTTATGAAAGTGATTAAGGACATTAAATCATTACTTCTTTATACACATTTCATTCGCCACAGTGGCTGTTTGTACAGTCATTATATCTAAACCCCTCTTCTTTCGCCTAGTGGCTTAATAAGGGTTCAATGTCTCTGGTTAAAGCTTTATCTTTAAAAACAAAATAAAGTGCAAAAAAACGTGAACTATAAGTGAAGAATTTTCTACTTAGTGAAGAAGTCTTCTACTCTATTTTCGTGAATCTTCAGGGTGACAGGCTCAATTCCTCGTGAAGTGCACGTGATCCCTAATATTTCATCTCGATTTCGCCTGTTAGAGTAAAACAAAAATTAAAATTACATTCTTATTCTCATTAAAACATTTTTACCAGCTTAGATGCTTAAACCAACATTCCTACATTGTGACCACCTTTATACTTATACATTTCATTTTTTACAGGATTCTTATTCCATTTTCATGAGTCATATAGATGAACTATCAGTTCCTCATGGTCATTGTGCCCATTCGGCTGTCTTGATTCTAGTTCTAGAATCCATTTGGACTCTTTTTTCCTCAGCTGTATCTCTCTGTTACCCCCTCTTTGGTTGTATCTCACCTGTTCAATAGCAAAGTATGTTAGCAGATTGCAGTTTGATCTGTGATACTGCGCAAAATGTCTTGCGACTGGGTATTGGGGGTCCTGATTGGTGATCGCCCTAAGGTGTTGCATCACCCTATTTTTGGCCATTACTGTTGTGCTGCCCACATATCTTTTTTTGCATGGACATTCAAGCACGTACACCACATGGGTGGTGCTGCATGTCAGGAATTGTGTTATCTTTCTTTTGGTCTTACCCTGGGGGAGTTCAAAGTCTTTTCTCATAGGGCTATGTTTACAGGCCTTACAGTGCCCACACGGAAAGAAACCTACCAGATTATGTTGGTTCCTATCTTTGTAGTTTGTAATGTCTCCCTTCGTGAGTATATCCCTCAAGCTATGACTCTTCCTGTAGGTGATGGCTGGTTTATCACTTAGTTCAGGGCCAATGATAGGGTCGCTTTTAAGGATATTCCAGTTTTTTGTAATTATTTTTCTTACTTTGTGAGACCCCCTATTGAATGTAAGAATTACCCTGGTGGTCTCATTTCCTTGCATTTCCTTCTCTTTAGTTATTAAAGTGCTTTCTCTCGTTACATTCTCCATCTTTGCTAGGGCTCTATCTAGAACCCATTTGGGGTAACCCCTTTCTCTGAATCTCTGTATCATTACTACACTTTCTTTTTCGTACTCCTCTGTGTTGGAACAATTTCTCCTTGCTCTTAACAGTTCCCCATAAGGAATACTCCATTTTAGGGTGTCTGGGTGGCTGCTAAGAGCATGGAGGACACTATTGCCCGCAGTCTCTTTCCTGAACAATTTTGTTCTTAAAGCATCTCCTTCTGCCCTCACTTCTACGTCTAGATATTCAACCTTCTGTCTACTCTTTTGATGAGTAAGTTTTATGTTATACTCATTGGTGTTTAAAAGTTTCACAAATTCATCAGCTTCTGCATCATTCCCACTCCACACTACAAACAGATCATCTATGTACCTAAGCCATACTATGACCTTTTCAAATGCCTGTTTGTATTGGGGGTTGTTTCTCATCTCCTCTTCCCATTTGCCCAAGAACAAATTCGCAAAGCTCGGCGCAAAGCTCGTACCCATGCAAGTTCCAGTAGTCTGCTTATACAGTTCACCATTAAACATAAATACATTATTTTCCAAACATATTCTTATCATTTCCTTTAGCATCCTTGTGTGCTCAAGGTACATTATGTTCCGTTTACTCAGATAATGCATGCATGCTTCTATACCATGTTCATGTTCAATGATTGTGTATAATGCGTTTACATCCATAGTTATTAGTATGTACTCTGCTTTCCAGCTTATAGTGTCAATCTTTTTCAAAAAGTCTTGGGTGTCCTTTACATAGGAAGGTAGCTCTTTCACATGTTCCTGGAGGAAGAATTCCACATACTTAGACACATTTTCGTATACACTACCTATAGATGACACTATGGGTCTCCCTGGTGGTGTGAGTGGGTTTTTATGTATTTTGGGAAGAAAATAGATTATTGGTAGTTTAGGATAATCTATCTTCAGGAAGGTAAACTCTTCCCACGACAGGAGACCTTCCTCCTGCCACTTGCTTAATTTAGACCACATGGTTAAGATGTTGTTTTTATATATGCTACCATTGCTTTTACAGTAATAATTTTCATTATTTAGCTGTCTTGCTGCTTCAGCTATGTATGCCTCCCGATCTTGTATCACCACATTTCCTCCTTTATCAGCTGGGCGTATTATAATGGAGGAATCATTTGCTAGGGATTCAATGGCTTTCTTTTGTTTAGCATTCAGGTTGAAACCTCCTCCCTTACCCCTTGGGCAGTGCTTGTATTCTATGAGTGCCTTGGTAGTTACATCGTGAAAAGTGTCTACATTATCGTGTGGGAGATTGGGGAAAAATACAGATTTTGGTTTAAAACTGGTCATGGCAGCTCTGTCTGTAGTTAAGTTTAATCGTTCTGCACCCCCCTCCCTGGTTTGTGTTCCTATGGTATCTCCTTCATATAGTAGGTCCTGCGCTATTCGGATGGCATAAGCGTCCCTTACCTCCAATGAGGGCTGACTGGGGGGTATGTTTTCCTGTGTGTTCCAATTGCTAGTGTTGTTTTTGAGAGCATGCCATTTCCTAAGTTTTAATTTTCTTATGAACCGAAACATGTCAATTCTGGTCTCACTGTAGTTGAATAATTCTGTCGGGCAAAATGACAAACCCAAACTCAAAGTTTTCTTCTCAACATCAGTTAATTCTCTACTTGATAAATTTACAATAGTTTTGTTTACCATGTCGTTGTTCTCCATTACTGATTCCGTTTCTTGTAGCCCCCACGCCTGGTTCCCATTGGCTCGCGTTCCACTTCTTTTCCTCTTCCTTTGTTTCCTTCTTTTCCTGCGTTGTTTGCTTCGTCCGATCCTCGTCCGGCTCCTCTTGCTTTTCCCCGGGGTCTCCCTCTCGTGCCTCTGCCCCTTTGTGCTGGAGGAGGTGAGAATACTCCCGACTGCCGCCCCCTCTTCAGCGCTCGGAATTCGTCTAAATACGTCGGTTTTGATGTGATTATGTCCATCTCAGCAATAGTACTCGTGCTGTGTATCGATCCCTCCGTATCTGATCCATCTGCAGTACCTATGTCTGGTCCCGCTCCTTGGTTCTGGGGAGATTTGTTGGATGATGTGGGTTGTTGCATGTCATATAGGTGGTCATACTTCTTGCTGTATGTTAAAATACGTCCGGAGTCATAGTCATTGCAATCTCTATGCAGTTTTCTTTGTTTTCTTAATTTTATGTCTTCTTCATACTGGACTAGTCTGGCTTTCATTTCTTCTTTATATTTCTTTACACTTGTCTGATCACTTTCCTTACCCAGTTCTTCCTCTAGCTCCAGTATTTCTTTTAGAATTCGGTCTCTATCCTCCCAGGCGTATTTCACCAGTATACACAACATTGTTTTGGAACTGCTCGTTGAGTTTTCAAACCACTCTTCAAGCATGCGTGGGTTTGGAGACTCGTGAGAGGGTGTTATATATATTCTCAGTCCTCTTGGGATCATGTTTTTATCTATATAGTCTTGTAGAGATACTGCCTCCCACCATTTGGATGTTTCATTTTTCTTAAGTTTTTCATATTTTCTTAGTTTGCCTATTAGTGAGGTTTCCAACTGCTTCTGGGCACCTGCTTGCTGTCCTTTTCCTGGTGCTCTAGCCAATAGTGTCTGTGCAACGCGTCTGCGTTGCGCGTCTTCTTCCATTCTTTGTTAGATTTTGTTTCAACACGACTTCTTTCAAAGTTTGTCACAACTAGGTTAAGTTGGGCTGGTGAATAGCGTGATCCGACACCAGGTTTGTAGTCACCTAGCTCCGAGATCGTGTGCTCACGTTTTACAGTCTTAGTAGATTTTCAAAGCGTATCTGTATCACTTAACCTCCCTCCGTAGTCCGGAGTTCCGGATGCCCCTTTTAAACAAAGTTCTTTTTTTAGAGACTCGCGCACTCGTGTCTTTTCCAATGCGCGTTTACAAGCGTGTAATTATTTCCGGTCTTTGTGCCGTCATTCACCCTCCGGTGCCCTTTTGTTTTTACCGTGCCTCTTAAACACCCGTCGGCTCCCCCGTCCTCTCGGCTTTCCCTTCAGAGGGCTTCGCGTCTCCACTTGCTTTCCTCAATACGGGCCGGCAGTTCCACCTGATTCAGCTGTTTGCTTCTCACGGCTTTTTCACGGTGAAACCTCCCATATTGGATTGTATGGAAAATAATTGGCTGGCGGGGCTCTGCCAGCCGTGAACGCGCCACCGGACTATGGGAGGTTTCACCGTGAAAGAGCCGTGAGAAGCAAACAGCTGAATCAGGTGGAACTGCCGGCCCGTATTGAGGAAAGCAAGTCGTCCGAAAAGAAGCTGGATCGACGCCTGCAAGAGACAACAAGCGGAGAAGCCCTCGAAAGCCTGAGCGAACACGCTGAAGGTAAGCCCAGACTTCGAAGCCGGAACTTCAAGGACGGAGCGTGGAGACGCGAAGCCCTCTGAAGGGAAAGCCGAGAGGACGGGGGAGCCGACGGGTGTTTAAGAGGCACGGTAAAAACAAAAGGGCACCGGAGGGTGAATGACGGCACAAAGACCGGAAATAATTACACGCTTGTAAACGCGCATTGGAAAAGACACGAGTGCGCGAGTCTCTAAAAAAAGAACTTTGTTTAAAAGGGGCATCCGGAACTCCGGACTACGGAGGGAGGTTAAGTGATACAGATACGCTTTGAAAATCTACTAAGACTGTAAAACGTGAGCACACGATCTCGGAGCTAGGTGACTACAAACCTGGTGTCGGATCACGCTATTCACCAGCCCAACTTAACCTAGTTGTGACAAACTTTGAAAGAAGTCGTGTTGAAACAAAATCTAACAAAGAATGGAAGAAGACGCGCAACGCAGACGCGTTGCACAGACACTATTGGCTAGAGCACCAGGAAAAGGACAGCAAGCAGGTGCCCAGAAGCAGTTGGAAACCTCACTAATAGGCAAACTAAGAAAATATGAAAAACTTAAGAAAAATGAAACATCCAAATGGTGGGAGGCAGTATCTCTACAAGACTATATAGATAAAAACATGATCCCAAGAGGACTGAGAATATATATAACACCCTCTCACGAGTCTCCAAACCCACGCATGCTTGAAGAGTGGTTTGAAAACTCAACGAGCAGTTCCAAAACAATGTTGTGTATACTGGTGAAATACGCCTGGGAGGATAGAGACCGAATTCTAAAAGAAATACTGGAGCTAGAGGAAGAACTGGGTAAGGAAAGTGATCAGACAAGTGTAAAGAAATATAAAGAAGAAATGAAAGCCAGACTAGTCCAGTATGAAGAAGACATAAAATTAAGAAAACAAAGAAAACTGCATAGAGATTGCAATGACTATGACTCCGGACGTATTTTAACATACAGCAAGAAGTATGACCACCTATATGACATGCAACAACCCACATCATCCAACAAATCTCCCCAGAACCAAGGAGCGGGACCAGACATAGGTACTGCAGATGGATCAGATACGGAGGGATCGATACACAGCACGAGTACTATTGCTGAGATGGACATAATCACATCAAAACCGACGTATTTAGACGAATTCCGAGCGCTGAAGAGGGGGCGGCAGTCGGGAGTATTCTCACCTCCTCCAGCACAAAGGGGCAGAGGCACGAGAGGGAGACCCCGGGGAAAAGCAAGAGGAGCCGGACGAGGATCGGACGAAGCAAACAACGCAGGAAAAGAAGGAAACAAAGGAAGAGGAAAAGAAGTGGAACGCGAGCCAATGGGAACCAGGCGTGGGGGCTACAAGAAACGGAATCAGTAATGGAGAACAACGACATGGTAAACAAAACTATTGTAAATTTATCAAGTAGAGAATTAACTGATGTTGAGAAGAAAACTTTGAGTTTGGGTTTGTCATTTTGCCCGACAGAATTATTCAACTACAGTGAGACCAGAATTGACATGTTTCGGTTCATAAGAAAATTAAAACTTAGGAAATGGCATGCTCTCAAAAACAACACTAGCAATTGGAACACACAGGAAAACATACCCCCCAGTCAGCCCTCATTGGAGGTAAGGGACGCTTATGCCATCCGAATAGCGCAGGACCTACTATATGAAGGAGATACCATAGGAACACAAACCAGGGAGGGGGGTGCAGAACGATTAAACTTAACTACAGACAGAGCTGCCATGACCAGTTTTAAACCAAAATCTGTATTTTTCCCCAATCTCCCACACGATAATGTAGACACTTTTCACGATGTAACTACCAAGGCACTCATAGAATACAAGCACTGCCCAAGGGGTAAGGGAGGAGGTTTCAACCTGAATGCTAAACAAAAGAAAGCCATTGAATCCCTAGCAAATGATTCCTCCATTATAATACGCCCAGCTGATAAAGGAGGAAATGTGGTGATACAAGATCGGGAGGCATACATAGCTGAAGCAGCAAGACAGCTAAATAATGAAAATTATTACTGTAAAAGCAATGGTAGCATATATAAAAACAACATCTTAACCATGTGGTCTAAATTAAGCAAGTGGCAGGAGGAAGGTCTCCTGTCGTGGGAAGAGTTTACCTTCCTGAAGATAGATTATCCTAAACTACCAATAATCTATTTTCTTCCCAAAATACATAAAAACCCACTCACACCACCAGGGAGACCCATAGTGTCATCTATAGGTAGTGTATACGAAAATGTGTCTAAGTATGTGGAATTCTTCCTCCAGGAACATGTGAAAGAGCTACCTTCCTATGTAAAGGACACCCAAGACTTTTTGAAAAAGATTGACACTATAAGCTGGAAAGCAGAGTACATACTAATAACTATGGATGTAAACGCATTATACACAATCATTGAACATGAACATGGTATAGAAGCATGCATGCATTATCTGAGTAAACGGAACATAATGTACCTTGAGCACACAAGGATGCTAAAGGAAATGATAAGAATATGTTTGGAAAATAATGTATTTATGTTTAATGGTGAACTGTATAAGCAGACTACTGGAACTTGCATGGGTACGAGCTTTGCGCCGAGCTTTGCGAATTTGTTCTTGGGCAAATGGGAAGAGGAGATGAGAAACAACCCCCAATACAAACAGGCATTTGAAAAGGTCATAGTATGGCTTAGGTACATAGATGATCTGTTTGTAGTGTGGAGTGGGAATGATGCAGAAGCTGATGAATTTGTGAAACTTTTAAACACCAATGAGTATAACATAAAACTTACTCATCAAAAGAGTAGACAGAAGGTTGAATATCTAGACGTAGAAGTGAGGGCAGAAGGAGATGCTTTAAGAACAAAATTGTTCAGGAAAGAGACTGCGGGCAATAGTGTCCTCCATGCTCTTAGCAGCCACCCAGACACCCTAAAATGGAGTATTCCTTATGGGGAACTGTTAAGAGCAAGGAGAAATTGTTCCAACACAGAGGAGTACGAAAAAGAAAGTGTAGTAATGATACAGAGATTCAGAGAAAGGGGTTACCCCAAATGGGTTCTAGATAGAGCCCTAGCAAAGATGGAGAATGTAACGAGAGAAAGCACTTTAATAACTAAAGAGAAGGAAATGCAAGGAAATGAGACCACCAGGGTAATTCTTACATTCAATAGGGGGTCTCACAAAGTAAGAAAAATAATTACAAAAAACTGGAATATCCTTAAAAGCGACCCTATCATTGGCCCTGAACTAAGTGATAAACCAGCCATCACCTACAGGAAGAGTCATAGCTTGAGGGATATACTCACGAAGGGAGACATTACAAACTACAAAGATAGGAACCAACATAATCTGGTAGGTTTCTTTCCGTGTGGGCACTGTAAGGCCTGTAAACATAGCCCTATGAGAAAAGACTTTGAACTCCCCCAGGGTAAGACCAAAAGAAAGATAACACAATTCCTGACATGCAGCACCACCCATGTGGTGTACGTGCTTGAATGTCCATGCAAAAAAAGATATGTGGGCAGCACAACAGTAATGGCCAAAAATAGGGTGATGCAACACCTTAGGGCGATCACCAATCAGGACCCCCAATACCCAGTCGCAAGACATTTTGCGCAGTATCACAGATCAAACTGCAATCTGCTAACATACTTTGCTATTGAACAGGTGAGATACAACCAAAGAGGGGGTAACAGAGAGATACAGCTGAGGAAAAAAGAGTCCAAATGGATTCTAGAACTAGAATCAAGACAGCCGAATGGGCACAATGACCATGAGGAACTGATAGTTCATCTATATGACTCATGAAAATGGAATAAGAATCCTGTAAAAAATGAAATGTATAAGTATAAAGGTGGTCACAATGTAGGAATGTTGGTTTAAGCATCTAAGCTGGTAAAA
Organism: Lissotriton vulgaris; assembly: GCF_964263255.1. Lineage (NCBI taxonomy): Eukaryota > Metazoa > Chordata > Amphibia > Caudata > Salamandridae > Lissotriton > Lissotriton vulgaris. The sequence goes on along the minus strand of NW_028251853.1, from coordinate 11,053 downwards.
ATGTTTTAATGAGAATAAGAATGTAATTTTAATTTTTGTTTTACTCTAACAGGCGAAATCGAGATGAAATATTAGGGATCACGTGCACTTCACGAGGAATTGAGCCTGTCACCCTGAAGATTCACGAAAATAGAGTAGAAGACTTCTTCACTAAGTAGAAAATTCTTCACTTATAGTTCACGTTTTTTTGCACTTTATTTTGTTTTTAAAGATAAAGCTTTAACCAGAGACATTGAACCCTTATTAAGCCACTAGGCGAAAGAAGAGGGGTTTAGATATAATGACTGTACAAACAGCCACTGTGGCGAATGAAATGTGTATAAAGAAGTAATGATTTAATGTCCTTAATCACTTTCATAAACAAGTGGTTGTGTAAACATGAGACACTATGCACAATAGAAGTTTCAGAAAGTACACTCCAAAATGTCAGCCAAAATGAAATGAAATGTGTGCAGTCCTGTTTCTATGGCTATCTCGCCATGTGTATGTAACTGGTGGAGAGCTAATGACTTGCTGTGTGAGCAAGGGAGTTTTGGCTTCCGAAACGCGTTACAGCAAATAAAGCGACACTGTATCACTCTACCTCTGAGTGCGCGTCTAATTTTGGATTGTATGGAAAATAATTGGCTGGCGGGGCTCTGCCAGCCGTGAACGCGCCACCGGACTATGGGAGGTTTCACCGTGAAAGAGCCGTGAGAAGCAAACATATATATATATATATATATATATATATATATATATATATATATATATATATATTACCTACTGGCGGTCGCCAGTAGGTATATATAGTTAGGATTTTTTCCCTATGGGATTTCTGAAAATTCTATGTCTAATAACTTTGGCGTTTGTGGACGGAATCGGCTGAAATTTTCAGGAAAATGGCACATTTTGTTTCTGAGCAGCTCCTGAAAATTTGGGGGGGGTTCGTCAAGGGGGGGCCAAGAAAAAAGGGGGGTCCCAAAACGCGTTTTTCCCATATTAATTTCCATAGGGCGGTTGGACTCACTTTTAGCCCGAACGGCTGAATGGATTTCCACGAAACTTGGCAAAATTGTAGGGACTGTTAGCCCGATGTGCCTTTGCTAGGTCTCAATATATGTGCTTCAGTGGATTTTGAGAAATTAACGTTTAAATCAAGATATATATCTGTAACAGCGCTCCGGGCAGCGATCCGGTTAGCGAACTTTTCGCGTATCGGAACTTTGCGATGCGAAGCTGATTGGCCCTCCGGTGTCTGTCAACATTCTAAACAGTCCGGAGCGGCCGCCATCTTGTCTCTCGGTAGGATCGAGAGACAAGAGGAGGCCAAAACAAAGGGGGAAATGAAGGAAAGGGGGCAAGGTAGACCCCTTCTGACCCCCTAGGATTGATGAGGGGGATATTATAGAGCCACGCGGGCCCCAAAAAAAAAAAAAAATCCGATTTTTCCGCCGTAGAGACGCGTCTTGGTAAGCGAACCGGGCAGCTAACCGGGCAGCTAACCGGGAAGCTAACCGGCAGTGTAACGGGAGTCTGAGGAGTAGCTGATTGGCTGTCAACATTGTAAACAGTCCGGAGCGGCCGCCATCTTGTCTCTCGGTAGGATCAAGAGACAAGAGGAGACCAAAACAAAGGGGGAAATGAAGGAAAGAGGGCAAGGTAGACCCCTTCTGACCCCATAGGATTGATGAGGGGGATATTATAAAACCACGCGGGCCCAAAAAAAAAAAAATCCTGAGGAGTAGCTGATTGGCTGTCAACATTGTAAACAGTCCAGAGCGGCCGCCATCTTGTCTCTCGGTAGGATCGAGAGACAAGAGGTGGAAAAAAAAAGGTGTAAATGAATGAAAGGGGTAAGGCAGACCCCTCCTGAACCCCTAGGATTGATGAGGGGGTTATTAAAGTTCCCTGCGGGGCAAAAGAAAAAAAAATTGCGATTTTTCGCGGTAAAGGTGCTTCCTGGTACGTTAACCGGGCAGCTAACCGGCAGCGTAACGGGAGTCCGACATATTGTGTTTTTTGAACGTTTGTGATATGTGCACGTGTGGATTTTGTCTAATTAAGGTTAAAAAAAATATATATATCTTTAAGCGTGTTCTGGCGCGCTTACGTTTTGGGTTTGGTTTGCGCTGCAGAGACGATACGTCACGGTTATGCGATGCATCATGAGGCGTCTCACGGGCTACGTGATACGTCACTTAATAAAGAATATATTTTACAGCTATAGATATTAGCTTTTAAAAAACCAATGAAATTCACAGAAAAAACCATAGGTTATAGACCATATATAGTTAGGAATTTGCATTTACAAAACCTTGAAAATTCACTGAAAAAACCATAGGTTATAGACCATATATAGTTAGGGATTAGCATTTAAAAAACCTTATTTTATTTGCACAAAACCATTGAAATTCCATATATAGTTAGTTGCACTAACTATATATCGCGGACCCGCAATCCACTGCTAATGATGTCACATATTACATCATTCATGACATGGTCAGTGACATCACTGATGACATCACTGATGACATCTCAAATGACATCACTGATGACATCACTGATGACATCTCAAATGACATCACTGATGACATCACTGACATCTCATTTGACATTACTGATTACATCACTGATGATATCATTTATGTGATAATACATCTTCAGACTCTAATATAACCTTAGATACACTCAGTGTAAACAGGCACTCACAGACTGTCACACATCCATGGAGTTACTCACACGCCTAGTCAGTCATGCAAAGAATCAATGACATCTCCATTTCCTCAACTATACAGTTATACACACCTTACTTATTCAAACATATAGTAACACATATTTACTCTCTTATACAATCCTTGATACAAGTTCACAATGATTCATACAGCCACTCACACATTCACTGGCTCTTATGTTCAGTTATTTATATATGTCAACTCTCACATGGAGTGTGTTTTACATATGTACTTACTTTGACATGTAGCACTGAGATATCCATTCACTCACCAATATACTCATGCACACAGTCAACTGTCCATACAGCTGTTTCTACATGCACTTTTGAACCCATACACCTAGGGAATCAACTGCTCACACATCTATGCACAGAGTTATCCACCTCCCAGCCACCCACACACATACTCAGTCTCCCATACAAATACTTGGGCAACCATTCAATAACCCATATAGTTACTGATATAGCTACTGATTTAAACATGCAGCAGTTTACAGAACAACATAAATAATGATTGCCAAATTAAGACACTTCAATCACTAACCCATACACTCAGTGAGACACATTTAATCATTCTCTCATACAGTCAGTCATGCACCTACTAAATCCTTCATCCAGACACTTATACATCCACTCATTCTTCAATATGTAAGACATTTTTTAACTTTACAGAAACATACAGTCACTGGGTGTTGTCATCAGTGATGTCATCAGTGATGTCATCAGTGATGTCATTTGAGATGTCATCAGTGATGTCATCAGTGATGTCACTGACCATGTCATGAATGATGTAATATGTGACATCATTAGCAGTGGATTGCGGGTCCGCGATATATAGTTAGTGCAACTAACTATATATGGAATTTCAATGGTTTTGTGCAAATAAAATAAGGTTTTTTAAATGCTAATCCCTAACTATATATGGTCTATAACCTATGGTTTTTTCAGTGAATTTTCAAGGTTTTGTAAATGCAAATTCCTAACTATATATGGTCTATAACCTATGTTTTTTTCTGTGAATATATATATATATATATATGCTCGAAAGTGCTGCTCGAGCGATCCACAACCAATCACCGCTGATGTCGTCGGTAGTAGCAGCCGCTACTCTTAATATCCCCAGCTTCCGAGTCCCGTTAGATAAAAGGACACAGAGACGACACACCAAGAGAACATTGCACAAATCCTTTATTGTGCACTCGTGGAACAAGGACGACGTGTTTCGGCGTTAGCCTTTTTCAAGTAGCCACCATTTTGCACATTACACTTTTATAAGTCCATCATCCATGTCTTAATTCAAAAACATAAAAGAAATACTTCAATTGTATGCCTTTTGTTATACAAAAGGTCTATGTACATATCAACATTTGTAATTGCATCATATTTCGGCAAATGTCAATGTAATTTGTAAATGGGACACGGAGAGTGATTTTACTGTTACGGACCGCCACTGTCCACAGCTCCGCGATCGTGAACTACACAATCGCTAAGGAGGTCGGGAAATGTAGTATGAACTCCCATAGCTATGGGTTACCAATTTGCAAGTATACCCAAATCTTGGAAGGGGGCGGAGATCCCGCCGATTTATAAAAAGGGCAATAGGTCTAATCCGGGTAACTACCGCCCGATTAGTCTTATTGACTCTATGCAAAAACTCATCTCTCGCATGGTTCTGGGCAGGGTCCAAGGTTGGATCGAGATGGAGGACATCTTATCCCCAATGCAGGCGGGCTTCAGATCGGGAACTAGCACCATCGACCAGGTGTTCAGATTCTGTCTGATCTACTGGAAGGTGGTGCAGCTTGGCGGCGGTACCATCTTTGCAGCGTTCATCGATCTGAAGTCCGCTTTCGATCTAGTACCGAGGGGAAAACTGTGGGGAGTCTTGAAGACTCTAGGAATGCCAGCAGAACTGCTCGATTTGATAATTAAATTGCATGAGGAGAACTTTGCGAGGGTAAGATGGGGAGGACAGGGCCAAGTGACAGAACCCTTCCCAGTCACCCGTGGTGTCCGCCAGGGCTGCGTACTGGCACCCACTCTTTTCTTATTGTTCATTGACCAAGTGGTAAAATTCTTTGAATCGACCCCAACCGACGCCCCTTTGCTGGCAGGACAGCGTTTCCCAATGCTCATCTTTGCTGATGACACCTTACTCCTCTCCAGAACACGCAGCGGATTACAGCGGGCCCTGGACCGCTTTGAGGAGTTCTGTGTCATCAGCGATCTTAAGGTGAACGTTGGGAAAACCAAATTTATGGTGCTAACCAAGAACTACCCTGTCCGGAGCACAGTTAGTATGGGAGGAGTCAAACTGGACCAAGTAGAGAATATGACATACTTGGGGGTTATGCTAGATAGTCGCCTGAAATGGAAAACACAAGTTGATGCCCAACATCTTAAGCTTGCCCGACTTACTGGCTGCCTCCTCAGTGAGCAAAGGAAATCTATTACTAAGCGGGTTACACCAGCTCTCAAAATTTACGATGCAAAAATCAATCCTGCAATTCTATATGGTGCAGATCTGTGGGGCCACAAGGATCTTACGGGCCTGTTTAAAATACAGTGCAAGTTCCTCCGCAACTTGGTAGGCTTGCCACAGTCGTCCCCCTCCATTCCCCTTTGCTTGGACTTAGGATGTCCTCCAATTAACGAGATGGCCAGATATAGACTGGTTGCCTTTTGGAGGCGCCTATGGACCTCGCCTGACCTTATCCTATTTGCAAACGGGGTAGCAGAAGTTAGGTCAATTAGGGGATCGGAAAAAATTCCCTGGTTCCGAATGGTAAAATCCATCTTGATGGATATGGGTTTAGAGCAGCTTTGGATATCCCCTGCCACTAGTACTTTTCCAACTAAATTGGCATTTAAAGAACTGTACTGGTCCACGCTCCGCTTGAACAGAATCAATGCCTCCTGTTCTACCAACCTCACTGGTAGGTTCCTTTGCTTTAAGTTGGACCCCACACGTGAACATTATTGGGACACGATTTCCAAATCCTTAGACAGGAAACTTTTCCACCAGTTCCGGGTGGGCGCATTGCCGTTGAATACCTTCACGAAAAACTGGTCCTCAAACACCACGGATCATTGTAAATGGTGCCCAGGCCAGAAGGAAACAGAGGGCCATTTTCTGTTTGCCTGTCCTAGATACCATGCACCAAGGGCCAAATGGCTAAAACCACTTTTCCAGTGCCTGCCCATAAGAAAATCAGAAGAGGCTATCCATGTATTAAAAACTAACACACTAGAAATTATCACAGTGTGTACAGCCAAATATCTGGGCTGGGCGTGGATACTCAGGGCAAAACAATAGTTTAAACCTGGATTGTATGAATTTACCTGTAATCCCATTCCCCCCAAGGAAAATTTGTTTCAGGATTGTCTTCAAACTGTTTAATTCTTTTTAATGTATGTGTATTTATTGTCAATTAATTAATGCTTGTTAATATTTGTCTTTTATGATTCTTTTAAAAATCGAAATAAAGACTTTAAAACCTGAAACCTGGGTTACCAATTGGTTTTAAACCCGTCCGGATGTTTTAGATATTTGTCAATATTATGACTCTGCTGTGAGCGGTTTGCCACACCATAATAGGGATCCTGTGTGGATCAGTACACACAAGGTAACCAATACATTCTACTTCCTGTATCCCGGGAGCTCCCTTGGTTCATACAGTTAAGAGTGGGCTGTTGCTCCGGTTACGGATTTAACACTCCCATCTGAATTGTGGATTGGTTATACGAGGTACGGTGGTTCGATACTCCTATCACTTAAGTGTAACCAACCCGTCTCAGCATTTAATCTATTTGAGATTAGATTTTAAAAGGCCATACTTGATGATAAGGGAGCTCCCTTCATCATCATCGATTTCCCTAAAGTAAACCATACAGAGGCTGGGATAGTGTTAATGTGGTGTCAGGTCTAATGTTCGAGTGCTCATAAATTGTGGATAAGTAAAACGTGAGTCAATACATAGTGAGTTACAGTGAAAATCATAATCATAAAATTTGAAAACATTACATTTCGTTATCCAACATAATCAATAACCGACATATTTTTCTCCTCCGTGAAAATTGTGTTACTCTACTAATGACCATCTGAGTTATAGGATTACTAGCAAGAACATTGCTTTACCCTAGAGATAGTTATACCCATTCTCATATTGATAAGGATGGTCCATTGCTGGAGAGTTACACTACTAAAATGGTGCTAGTGGTTACTGTGTACACATATTACTCATACTGCGGGTTGGCCTCAGCCCTGTGCCATCCTAGTGTTCAAGAGCCTATATGGGATGACAATTCTTCTCCATAATTCAGTCCATTTGGGGTCTTGCTTCCCATATCAATAATGTTTTTGGACTCTTTAATCCTAAGGTGTGCCTCTCGATCTCCACCTCTAATGCTCCTAGGTATCTTATCTTTGCCATAGAACCTCAGGCTCCCATTATTGCTATTGTGGCTTTCTTCATAATGGCGAGCCATTGGGTAATTGTGGTCCTTGTTGTTAATGGCACGTAAGTGCTGTAAGATCCTTACCTTAAGAGGATGCTTCGTGCTGCCTACGTACTTGAGGCCATATGGGCATTCAAGCACGTAGACCATGAAGTCTGTGTTGCAGTTTATTTGGTGTTTAATTGTTCTCATTTGGCCTGTCCCTATCTTGTAATCTCTACGTGATTTTCCATTGCGATCACATTTACAGTTACCGCAAACTGAAAAACCTTTAGGGATAGGGGGCCACTTATTTTTCGATGGTTCATCTAGGTAACTATGTACAAGTCTATCCCTCAGGGATCGTGCCCTACGATAATTTACCTGTGGTTTCGTACCTACAAGTTCCCCAATAATAGGGTCAGAGATCAACAGCTTCCAATTGGCCCTCATCACTTTTTCCAGTGCCCATGCTCCCCTACTGTAGTTTGTAATCATACGGGGTGCACTTGGTTGATTTTTATTATTGATCTCTTTTCTTTTTTTGTCGCTAGTAGATGTTCTAAACAGGACTTCTTCTTGACTGAGATCTTGAACTTTATTCTGGGCAATTTTTAATGTTTCCTCATCATATCCCCTTTCAGTGAAACGTTTCAGCATTGCCTTCTGTTCATTCTCATAATCAGTGTCAGTGCTGCAATTGCGGCGAGCTCTTAACAACTCCCCGTAGGGAATGCTTCTCTTCAGAGGAATGGGGTGGTGGCTCGCCGAATGCAGCACCGCATTGCCTGCTGTCGCCTTGCGGAACAGACGTGTAGTTACATTACCTTCCTTCACCTCAACTGCCACATCTAGAAATTCACAATATGTGTTACTGATAGTATAAGTAAAGCGAAGGTTGAGATCATTTGTTCCAAGATGATTGATGAACTGTTTAGCTAATGTCTCAGGGCCATTCCAAATTATGAACAGGTCGTCGATGTACCTGACCCACATCAAGATGTGGTCAGTGTACATCTCCGATCCTTCTGACCAGACGACCTGTTCCTCCCACCAGCCTAGGAAAAGATTCGCTAGGCTGGGGGCAAAACAGGTCCCCATTGCGGTCCGAGATCGTTGTCGGTATACCGCTTTTTCAAAGAGAAAAATATTCTCTTGTAAACAGTACAACATCATAGTTCTAAGCATAGCATTGTGCTCATAACAATCCACATGTCGACTTCTTAAATAATGCATACATGCTTCCACTCCCTTCACCTGATTAATGCATGCATAGAGTGAACACACGTCCATACTGATCATATGATAACCATCCTCCCATTTTAGGTCATGCAATCTTTTCAAAAAGTCAGTACTGTCCCTGCAATAAGAGCTCAGGTTAAGCACATATTCATTTAGATATAGATCCAAGAATTTGGAGGTATTTTCCAATAAACCCCCATTGGAGGACACAATTGGATGCCCTGGTGGTGTAGTGGGGTCCTTGTGGATCTTCGGGCGAAAATATATACAGGGAATGCGTGGATTGTCTTTTTTCAAACATTTATATTCGTCTGTATCTAGTAATCCTGTATGGTACCAGCCTCCAAGTAATGTATGATAGTCTTTAATAGTTTTTCTGTATTGCTCCCAATTGATCACTTCATAACATGTGACATTGTTTAATTGTCTTGTTGCCTCCGTTTTGTAGTCCTTATAGTTCATCACTACAACGTTGCCCCCCCCTTATCGGAGGGCTTGATCACAATTGAGGCATCCTCCTCCAGCATTTTCAGGGAGGTTCTTTGATCTTTAGTCAGGTTATCCCATTTCGAATTTTTTAAGTTTTTTCGTGTTCTCTTTAATTCGGTTACCACTGCTTGACTATAGGCCTCTATGTTATCATATGGGACATTCGGATTAAATTTAGTCTTTAATCTTAGGCCACCGTGTTTTATTTGTCTGTTTGTTACACCACATGCCTCTAGAACCACATGGTCGCTTCTCTCATCTTCGTCTGCGATTTCCAATTGGTACATGTCTCTTAGGAGTTCAATGTCCTGTACCTGTAAATTTACATCTGAGGATCCCATCATGCTGGTTGTTTTAGATTTGGTACTGGATCGCATTGCATATAATTTCAGCAATTTTAATTTTCTGACATACAAAAAGAGATCTACTCTTGTGTCAATATAGTCCAAATTGACACTGGGGCAGAAGGAAAATCCCAGTTGCAGCACTGATATTTCCATTTGATTTAGCACTCTATTCGAGAGATTTACAACGGTTTTATTTTCTCCACTGTTGTCAACCGTAAATGTGCACATTTTGTCGTTTCTGTGTAGTCTTTTCAGTCGTCTTCTTCTTGTGCTGTTCCGCGTCCTTTGCCTCTTCCTCTTTTTGCGTTCTTCCCCCTAGATGCCTGTCCTCTGGTTTGTACCCTGTTCTGCTGACCTTGGTCGTTCTTCTGTTTGAGGATTTCGAACTCGTGGTGAAAGGTCAGAGGGCTTATCTCTAAAGGGATCCTTGTGGTGCGGTCTTCTGCGTCTGTGCTTATATCCGAGCTTGACCCTGTGGATACTGCTGTCGCTTTCTTATTAGCCCAATTGGCCCTTATGTATTTTGTGCTGTGTCGTATTTCTTTTCATATGTTAATATGCGTCCTTCCGCATAATCTCGTTTGTCCATAAGGAATTTCCTTTGTTTCTTCTGCTTGATGGTTTCTTCGTAATCTTGTAATTTTTTTGGGAGTGTCTTAACGAATTCCTCAAATCCCTTCTCAGTTTTGTATTTTTCCAGGTCCGCTCTAAGACTCAATAACTCCTTTCTTGTTGTTTCTAGATCAATTTGTGCTTATTTTACCAATATTTCAAGCATACCCTTGCATGGTTTGGCCATATATTGCACCCACTCTGTAAGTAAGTCTTTATTGGGATTGTCATAAGTTGGTACCATGCTTATCCTCAATCCTCTAGGGACTCTGCCAACTTCAACATAGTTGGTGAGGGAAGCCACTTCCCACCACTTGTTGATTTCGCGTTTACTCAGTCTTTCCAGAAGTGCTAGTTTTTGTTTTAGGGTGGAGTCACCACTACTCAGAATTGCACCTGTCGTCACGTTAGCAGGTGCAGTCTCTTGCTCTTCACAAAATAGGGACAGGGCTTTAGCTTGCCTCGCTGTCTTCCATTCACTCATCACTCAATCGTAGGTCTCCTCGCGCCACAGTGATTAAATGTGGCTGCCGTGGTTGCCTCCGTGCCTCGAATACTCTGACGCGCGTGTGATTCATGCGCTGGGGCAGAGGCACAATAACGTGTATATCGGGAAGTGCTGGGTCGGCAGTCTCACAACGAAACACGCTCCCCCCGCACTAACTTTCACACAGATATTGGCTTACCCGTCTTCTTCCAAGATGTCTTTGTTTGAGAGGCGGTCGGAATCGCTTCAATCTTCATTCGCTCGAAAGTGCTGCTCGAGCGATCCACAACCAATCACCGCTGATGTCGTCGGTAGTAGCAGCCGCTACTCTTAATATCCCCAGCTTCCGAGTCCCGTTAGATAAAAGGACACAGAGAAGACACACCAAGAGAACATTGCACAAATCCTTTATTGTGCACTCGTGGAACAAGGACGACGCGTTTCGGCGTTAGCCTTTTTCAAGTAGCCACCATTTCTCCTCAAACCCACAATTCACAGAAAACAGGGGCCTCATTTATGAAAAGTAACACATCGCTGCGAGAAAACAACAATGCGTCACTTTTCATTGCGCCCTCCTTGCGACCCCAATGATGCATCATGTTTACAATATGACGCATCATTGCGCAAGGACTTACAGATACGTCAGTATTTCTGACGTATCTGTAAGCGCAAAAGTGACGCATTGCTGGAGTGTGTCACAAAAGTGATGCAACTCCAGCAATGCGT
>NW_028251852.1:0-31077 GCF_964263255.1 Lissotriton vulgaris | reverse complement strand
CTGACGTTCAAAAATAAAACATTGAAAACTGACCATTTTCCACATTTCTGAAGCATGACGTAATGGGGGGGTGTTATCTCTTTTGTCGAAAATCAGCCGTTTTTGCTCGAACATTAAATGCCTCCAAATGGTATTTAATTAACTTCCCGAGCCCCTGGAAGCATGAAAATCACTTTAAACATGCTAATTTTAGCTCTAACACTGATGATCCACCTACAAATGTGAACTGACGTTCAAAAATAAAACATTTGAAAACGGACCATTTTCCACATTTCTGAAGCATGACGTAATGGGGGGGTGTTATCTCTTTTGTCGAAAATCAGCCGTTTTTGCTCGAACATTAAATGCCTCCAAATGGTATTTAATTAACTTCCCGGGGTGAAGAAACCCTTTTTGAGAACTCAGAGTGAGTAAATTGGCCATTTTCATGCACTTTTAACCATTCCATAAATCTTGTGTTTTGGGCCCCTGGAAGCATGAAAATCACTTTAAACATGCTAATTTTAGCTCTAACACTGATGATCCACCTACAAATGTGAACTGACGTTCAAAAATAAAACATTTGAAAACGGACCATTTTCCACATTTCTGAAGCATGACGTAATGGGGGGGTGTTATCTCTTTTGTCGAAAATCAGCCGTTTTTGCTCGAACATTAAATGCCTCCAAATGGTATTTAATTAACTTCCCGAGCCCCTGGAAGCATGAAAATCACTTTAAACATGCTAATTTTAGCTCTAACACTGATGATCCACCTACAAATGTGAACTGACGTTCAAAAGTAAAACATTTGAAAACGGACCATTTTCCACATTTCTGAAGCATGACGTAATGGGGGGGTGTTATCTCTTTTGTCGAAAATCAGCCGTTTTTGCTCGAACATTAAATGCCTCCAAATGGTATTTTATTAACTTCCCGGGGTGAAGAAACCCTTTTTGAGAACTCAGAGTGAGTAAATTGGCCATTTTCATGCACTTTTAACCATTCCATAAATCTTGTGTTTTGGGCCCCTGGAAGCATGAAAATCACTTTAAACATGCTAATTTTAGCTCTAACACTGATGATCCACCTACAAATGTGAACTGACGTTCAAAAATAAAACATTTGAAAACGGACCATTTTCCACATTTCTGAAGCATGACGTAATGGGGGGGTGTTATCTCTTTTGTCGAAAATCAGCCGTTTTTGCTCGAACATTAAATGCCTCCAAATGGTATTTAATTAACTTCCCGAGCCCCTGGAAGCATGAAAATCACTTTAAACATGCTAATTTTAGCTCTAACACTGATGATCCACCTACAAATGTGAACTGACGTTCAAAAGTAAAACATTTGAAAACGGACCATTTTCCACATTTCTGAAGCATGACGTAATGGGGGGGTGTTATCTCTTTTGTCGAAAATCAGCCGTTTTTGCTCGAACATTAAATGCCTCCAAATGGTATTTAATTAACTTCCCGGGGTGAAGAAACCCTTTTTGAGAACTCAGAGTGAGTAAATTGGCCATTTTCATGCACTTTTAACCATTCCATAAATCTTGTGTTTTGGGCCCCTGGAAGCATGAAAATCACTTTAAACATGCTAATTTTAGCTCTAACACTGATGATCCACCTACAAATGTGAACTGACGTTCAAAAATAAAAACATTTGAAAACTGACCATTTTCCACATTTCTGAAGCATGACGTAATGGGGGGGTGTTATCTCTTTTGTCGAAAATCAGCCGTTTTTGCTCGAACATTAAATGCCTCCAAATGGTATTTAATTAACTTCCCGGGTGAAGAAACCCTTTTTGAGAACTCAGAGTGAGTAAATTGGCCATTTTCATGCACTTTTAACCATTCCATAAATCTTGTGTTTTGGGCCCCTGGAAGCATGAAAATCACTTTAAACATGCTAATTTTAGCTCTAACACTGATGATCCACCTACAAATGTGAACTGACGTTCAAAAATAAAACATTTGAAAACGGACCATTTTCCACATTTCTGAAGCATGACGTAATGGGGGGGTGTTATCTCTTTTGTCGAAAATCAGCCGTTTTTGCTCGAACATTAAATGCCTCCAAATGGTATTTAATTAACTTCCCGAGCCCCTGGAAGCATGAAAATCACTTTAAACATGCTAATTTTAGCTCTAACACTGATGATCCACCTACAAATGTGAACTGACGTTCAAAAATAAAACATTTGAAAACGGACCATTTTCCACATTTCTGAAGCATGACGTAATGGGGGGGTGTTATCTCTTTTGTCGAAAATCAGCCGTTTTTGCTCGAACATTAAATGCCTCCAAATTGTATTTAATTAACTTCCCGGGGTGAAGAAACCCTTTTTGAGAACTCAGAGTGAGTAAATTGGCCATTTTCATGCACTTTTAACCATTCCATAAATCTTGTGTTTTGGGCCCCTGGAAGCATGAAAATCACTTTAAACATGCTAATTTTAGCTCTAACACTGATGATCCACCTACAAATGTGAACTGACGTTCAAAAATAAAACATTTGAAAACGGACCATTTTCCACATTTCTGAAGCATGACGTAATGGGGGGGGTGTTATCTCTTTTGTCGAAAATCAGCCGTTTTTGCTCGAACATTAAATGCCTCCAAATGGTATTTAATTAACTTCCCGAGCCCCTGGAAGCATGAAAATCACTTTAAACATGCTAATTTTAGCTCTAACACTGATGATCCACCTACAAATGTGAACTGACGTTCAAAAATAAAACATTTGAAAACGGACCATTCTCCACATTTCTGAAGCATGACGTAATGGGGGGGTGTTATCTCTTTTGTCGAAAATCAGCCGTTTTTGCTCGAACATTAAAATGCCTCCAAATGGTATTTAATTAACTTCCCGGGCTGAAGAAACCCTTTTTGAGAACTCAGAGTGAGTAAATTGGCCATTTTCATGCACTTTTAACCATTCCATAAATCTTGTGTTTTGGGCCCCTGGAAGCATGAAAATCACTTTAAACATGCTAATTTTAGCTCTAACACTGATGATCCACCTACAAATGTGAACTGACGTTCAAAAATAAAACATTTGAAAACGGACCATTTTCCACATTTCTGAAGCATGACGTAATGGGGGGGTGTTATCTCTTTTGTCGAAAATCAGCCGTTTTTGCTCGAACATTAAATGCCTCCAAATGGTATTTAATTAACTTCCCGAGCCCCTGGAAGCATGAAAATCACTTTAAACATGCTAATTTTAGCTCTAACACTGATGATCCACCTACAAATGTGAACTGACGTTCAAAAATAAAACATTTGAAACGGACCATTTTCCACATTTCTGAAGCATGACGTAATGGGGGGTGGTTATCTCTTTTGTCGAAAATCAGCCGTTTTTGCTCGAACATTAAATGCCTCCAAATGGTATTTAATTAACTTCCCGGGGTGAAGAAACCCTTTTTGAGAACTCAGAGTGAGTAAATTGGCCATTTTCATGCACTTTTAACCATTCCATAAATCTTGTGTTTTGGGCCCCTGGAAGCATGAAAATCACTTTAAACATGCTAATTTTAGCTCTAACACTGATGATCCACCTACAAATGTGAACTGACGTTCAAAAATAAAACATTTGAAAACTGGACCATTTTCCACATTTCTGAAGCATGACGTAATGGGGGGTGTTATCTCTTTTGTCGAAAATCAGCCGTTTTTGCTCGAACATTAAATGCCTCCAAATGGTATTTAATTAACTTCCCGAGCCCCTGGAAGCATGAACATCACTTTAAACATGCTAATTTTAGCTCTAACACTGATGATCCACCTACAAATGTGAACTGACGTTCAAAAATAAAACATTTGAAAACGGACCATTTTCCACATTTCTGAAGCATGACGTAATGGGGGGGTGTTATCTCTTTTGTCGAAAATCAGCCGTTTTTGCTCGAACATTAAATGCCTCCAAATGGTATTTAATTAACTTCCCGGGGTGAAGAAACCCTTTTTGAGAACTCAGAGTGAGTAAATTGGCCATTTTCATGCACTTTTAACCATTCCATAAATCTTGTGTTTTGGGCCCCTGGAAGCATGAAAATCACTTTAAACATGCTAATTTTAGCTCTAACACTGATGATCCACCTACAAATGTGAACTGACGTTCAAAAATAAAACATTTGAAAACGGACCATTTTCCACATTTCTGAAGCATGACGTAATGGGGGGGGTGTTATCTCTTTTGTCGAAAATCAGCCGTTTTTGCTCGAACATTAAATGCCTCCAAATGGTATTTAATTAACTTCCCGAGCCCCTGGAAGCATGAAAATCACTTTAAACATGCTAATTTTAGCTCTAACACTGATGATCCACCTACAAATGTGAACTGACGTTCAAAAGTAAAACATTTGAAAACGGACCATTTTCCACATTTCTGAAGCATGACGTAATGGGGGGGTGTTATCTCTTTTGTCGAAAATCAGCCGTTTTTGCTCGAACATTAAATGCCTCCAAATGGTATTTTATTAACTTCCCGGGGTGAAGAAACCCTTTTTGAGAACTCAGAGTGAGTAAATTGGCCATTTTCATGCACTTTTAACCATTCCATAAATCTTGTGTTTTGGGCCCCTGGAAGCATGAAAATCACTTTAAACATGCTAATTTTAGCTCTAACACTGATGATCCACCTACAAATGTGAACTGACGTTCAAAAATAAAACATTTGAAAACGGACCATTTTCCACATTTCTGAAGCATGACGTAATGGGGGGGTGTTATCTCTTTTGTCGAAAATCAGCCGTTTTTGCTCGAACATTAAATGCCTCCAAATGGTATTTAATTAACTTCCCGAGCCCCTGGAAGCATGAAAATCACTTTAAACATGCTAATTTTAGCTCTAACACTGATGATCCACCTACAAATGTGAACTGACGTTCAAAAGTAAAACATTTGAAAACGGACCATTTTCCACATTTCTGAAGCATGACGTAATGGGGGGGTGTTATCTCTTTTGTCGAAAATCAGCCGTTTTTGCTCGAACATTAAATGCCTCCAAATGGTATTTAATTAACTTCCCGGGGTGAAGAAACCCTTTTTGAGAACTCAGAGTGAGTAAATTGGCCATTTTCATGCACTTTTAACCATTCCATAAATCTTGTGTTTTGGGCCCCTGGAAGCATGAAAATCACTTTAAACATGCTAATTTTAGCTCTAACACTGATGATCCACCTACAAATGTGAACTGACGTTCAAAAATAAAACATTTGAAAACTGACCATTTTCCACATTTCTGAAGCATGACGTAATGGGGGGGTGTTATCTCTTTTGTCGAAAATCAGCCGTTTTTGCTCGAACATTAAATGCCTCCAAATGGTATTTAATTAACTTCCCGGGGTGAAGAAACCCTTTTTGAGAACTCAGAGTGAGTAAATTGGCCATTTTCATGCACTTTTAACCATTCCATAAATCTTGTGTTTTGGGCCCCTGGAAGCATGAAAATCACTTTAAACATGCTAATTTTAGCTCTAACACTGATGATCCACCTACAAATGTGAACTGACGTTCAAAAATAAAACATTTGAAAACGGACCATTTTCCACATTTCTGAAGCATGACTTAATGGGGGGGTGTTATCTCTTTTGTCGAAAATCAGCCGTTTTTGCTCGAACATTAAATGCCTCCAAATGGTATTTAATTAACTTCCCGAGCCCCTGGAAGCATGAAAATCACTTTAAACATGCTAATTTTAGCTCTAACACTGATGATCCACCTACAAATGTGAACTGACGTTCAAAAATAAAACATTTGAAAACGGACCATTTTCCACATTTCTGAAGCATGACGTAATGGGGGGGTGTTATCTCTTTTGTCGAAAATCAGCCGTTTTTGCTCGAACATTAAATGCCTCCAAATTGTATTTAATTAACTTCCCGGGGTGAAGAAACCCTTTTTGAGAACTCAGAGTGAGTAAATTGGCCATTTTCATGCACTTTTAACCATTCCATAAATCTTGTGTTTTGGGCCCCTGGAAGCATGAAAATCACTTTAAACATGCTAATTTTAGCTCTAACACTGATGATCCACCTACAAATGTGAACTGACGTTCAAAAATAAAACATTTGAAAACGGACCATTTTCCACATTTCTGAAGCATGACGTAATGGGGGGGGGTGTTATCTCTTTTGTCGAAAATCAGCCGTTTTTGCTCGAACATTAAATGCCTCCAAATGGTATTTAATTAACTTCCCGAGCCCCTGGAAGCATGAAAATCACTTTAAACATGCTAATTTTAGCTCTAACACTGATGATCCACCTACAAATGTGAACTGACGTTCAAAAATAAAACATTTGAAAACGGACCATTCTCCACATTTCTGAAGCATGACGTAATGGGGGGGTGTTATCTCTTTTGTCGAAAATCAGCCGTTTTTTGCTCGAACATTAAATGCCTCCAAATGGTATTTAATTAACTTCCCGAGCCCCTGGAAGCATGAAACATCACTTTAAACATGCTAATTTTAGCTCTAACACTGATGATCCACCTACAAATGTGAACTGACGTTCAAAAATAAAACATTTGAAAACGGACCATTTTCCACATTTCTGAAGCATGACGTAATGGGGGGGTGTTATCTCTTTTGTCGAAAATCAGCCGTTTTTGCTCGAACATTAAATGCCTCCAAATGGTATTTAATTAACTTCCCGGGGTGAAGAAACCCTTTTTGAGAACTCAGAGTGAGTAAATTGGCCATTTTCATGCACTTTTAACCATTCCATAAATCTTGTGTTTTGGGCCCCTGGAAGCATGAAAATCACTTTAAACATGCTAATTTTAGCTCTAACACTGATGATCCACCTACAAATGTGAACTGACGTTCAAAAATAAAACATTTGAAAACGGACCATTTTCCACATTTCTGAAGCATGACGTAATGGGGGGGGTGTTATCTCTTTTGTCGAAAATCAGCCGTTTTTGCTCGAACATTAAATGCCTCCAAATGGTATTTAATTAACTTCCCGAGCCCCTGGAAGCATGAAAATCACTTTAAACATGCTAATTTTAGCTCTAACACTGATGATCCACCTACAAATGTGAACTGACGTTCAAAAGTAAAACATTTGAAAAACGGACCATTTTCCACATTTCTGAAGCATGACGTAATGGGGGGGTGTTATCTCTTTTGTCGAAAATCAGCCGTTTTTGCTCGAACATTAAATGCCTCCAAATGGTATTTTATTAACTTCCCGGGGTGAAGAAACCCTTTTTGAGAACTCAGAGTGAGTAAATTGGCCATTTTCATGCACTTTTAACCATTCCATAAATCTTGTGTTTTGGGCCCCTGGAAGCATGAAAATCACTTTAAACATGCTAATTTTAGCTCTAACACTGATGATCCACCTACAAATGTGAACTGACGTTCAAAAATAAAACATTTGAAAACGGACCATTTTCCACATTTCTGAAGCATGACGTAATGGGGGGGGTGTTATCTCTTTTGTCGAAAATCAGCCGTTTTTGCTCGAACATTAAATGCCTCCAAATGGTATTTAATTAACTTCCCGAGCCCCTGGAAGCATGAAAATCACTTTAAACATGCTAATTTTAGCTCTAACACTGATGATCCACCTACAAATGTGAACTGACGTTCAAAAGTAAAACATTTGAAAACGGACCATTTTCCACATTTCTGAAGCATGACGTAATGGGGGGGTGTTATCTCTTTTGTCGAAAATCAGCCGTTTTTGCTCGAACATTAAATGCCTCCAAATGGTATTTTATTAACTTCCCGGGGTGAAGAAACCCTTTTTGAGAACTCAGAGTGAGTAAATTGGCCATTTTCATGCACTTTTAACCATTCCATAAATCTTGTGTTTTGGGCCCCTGGAAGCATGAAAATCACTTTAAACATGCTAATTTTAGCTCTAACACTGATGATCCACCTACAAATGTGAACTGACGTTCAAAAATAAAACATTTGAAAACGGACCATTTTCCACATTTTCTGAAGCATGACGTAATGGGGGGGTGTTATCTCTTTTGTCGAAAATCAGCCGTTTTGCTCGAACATTAAATGCCTCCAAATGGTATTTAATTAACTTCCCGAGCCCCTGGAAGCATGAAAATCACTTTAAACATGCTAATTTTAGCTCTAACACTGATGATCCACCTACAAATGTGAACTGACGTTCAAAAGTAAAACATTTGAAAACGGACCATTTTCCACATTTCTGAAGCATGACGTAATGGGGGGGTGTTATCTCTTTTGTCGAAAATCAGCCGTTTTTGCTCGAACATTAAATGCCTCCAAATGGTATTTAATTAACTTCCCGGGGTGAAGAAACCCTTTTTGAGAACTCAGAGTGAGTAAATTGGCCATTTTCATGCACTTTTAACCATTCCATAAATCTTGTGTTTTGGGCCCCTGGAAGCATGAAAATCACTTTAAACATGCTAATTTTAGCTCTAACACTGATGATCCACCTACAAATGTGAACTGACGTTCAAAAATAAAACATTTGAAAACTGAACCATTTTCCACATTTCTGAAGCATGACGTAATGGGGGGGTGTTATCTCTTTTGTCGAAAATCAGCCGTTTTTGCTCGAACATTAAATGCCTCCAAATGGTATTTAATTAACTTCCCGGGGTGAAGAAACCCTTTTTGAGAACTCAGAGTGAGTAAATTGGCCATTTTCATGCACTTTTAACCATTCCATAAATCTTGTGTTTTGGGCCCCTGGAAGCATGAAAATCACTTTAAACATGCTAATTTTAGCTCTAACACTGATGATCCACCTACAAATGTGAACTGACGTTCAAAAATAAAACATTTGAAAACGGACCATTTTCCACATTTCTGAAGCATGACTTAATGGGGGGGTGTTATCTCTTTTGTCGAAAATCAGCCGTTTTTGCTCGAACATTAAATGCCTCCAAATGGTATTTAATTAACTTCCCGAGCCCCTGGAAGCATGAAAATCACTTTAAACATGCTAATTTTAGCTCTAACACTGATGATCCACCTACAAATGTGAACTGACGTTCAAAAATAAAACATTTGAAAACGGACCATTTTCCACATTTCTGAAGCATGACGTAATGGGGGGGTGTTATCTCTTTTGTCGAAAATCAGCCGTTTTTGCTCGAACATTAAATGCCTCCAAATTGTATTTAATTAACTTCCCGGGGTGAAGAAACCCTTTTTGAGAACTCAGAGTGAGTAAATTGGCCATTTTCATGCACTTTTAACCATTCCATAAATCTTGTGTTTTGGGCCCCTGGAAGCATGAAAATCACTTTAAACATGCTAATTTTAGCTCTAACACTGATGATCCACCTACAAATGTGAACTGACGTTCAAAAATAAAACATTTGAAAACGGACCATTTTCCACATTTCTGAAGCATGACGTAATGGGGGGGGGTGTTATCTCTTTTGTCGAAAATCAGCCGTTTTTGCTCGAACATTAAATGCCTCCAAATGGTATTTAATTAACTTCCCGAGCCCCTGGAAGCATGAAAATCACTTTAAACATGCTAATTTTAGCTCTAACACTGATGATCCACCTACAAATGTGAACTGACGTTCAAAAATAAAACATTGAAAACGGACCATTCTCCACATTTCTGAAGCATGACGTAATGGGGGGGTGTTATCTCTTTTGTCGAAAATCAGCCGTTTTTGCTCGAACATTAAATGCCTCCAAATGGTATTTAATTAACTTCCCGAGCCCCTGGAAGCATGAACATCACTTTAAACATGCTAATTTTAGCTCTAACACTGATGATCCACCTACAAATGTGAACTGACGTTCAAAAATAAAACATTTGAAAACGGACCATTTTCCACATTTCTGAAGCATGACGTAATGGGGGGGTGTTATCTCTTTTGTCGAAAATCAGCCGTTTTTGCTCGAACATTAAATGCCTCCAAATGGTATTTAATTAACTTCCCGGGGTGAAGAAACCCTTTTTGAGAACTCAGAGTGAGTAAATTGGCCATTTTCATGCACTTTTAACCATTCCATAAATCTTGTGTTTTGGGCCCCTGGAAGCATGAAAATCACTTTAAACATGCTAATTTTAGCTCTAACACTGATGATCCACCTACAAATGTGAACTGACGTTCAAAAATAAAACATTTGAAAACGGACCATTTTCCACATTTCTGAAGCATGACGTAATGGGGGGGGTGTTATCTCTTTTGTCGAAAATCAGCCGTTTTTGCTCGAACATTAAATGCCTCCAAATGGTATTTAATTAACTTCCCGAGCCCCTGGAAGCATGAAAAATCACTTTAAACATGCTAATTTTAGCTCTAACACTGATGATCCACCTACAAATGTGAACTGACGTTCAAAAGTAAAACATTTGAAAACGGACCATTTTCCACATTTCTGAAGCATGACGTAATGGGGGGGTGTTATCTCTTTTGTCGAAAATCAGCCGTTTTTGCTCGAACATTAAATGCCTCCAAATGGTATTTTATTAACTTCCCGGGGTGAAGAAACCCTTTTTGAGAACTCAGAGTGAGTAAATTGGCCATTTTCATGCACTTTTAACCATTCCATAAATCTTGTGTTTTGGGCCCCTGGAAGCATGAAAATCACTTTAAACATGCTAATTTTAGCTCTAACACTGATGATCCACCTACAAATGTGAACTGACGTTCAAAAATAAAACATTTGAAAACGGACCATTTTCCACATTTCTGAAGCATGACGTAATGGGGGGGTGTTATCTCTTTTGTCGAAAATCAGCCGTTTTTGCTCGAACATTAAATGCCTCCAAATGGTATTTAATTAACTTCCCGAGCCCCTGGAAGCATGAAAATCACTTTAAACATGCTAATTTTAGCTCTAACACTGATGATCCACCTACAAATGTGAACTGACGTTCAAAAGTAAAACATTTGAAAACGGACCATTTTCCACATTTCTGAAGCATGACGTAATGGGGGGGTGTTATCTCTTTTGTCGAAAATCAGCCGTTTTTGCTCGAACATTAAATGCCTCCAAATGGTATTTAATTAACTTCCCGGGGTGAAGAAACCCTTTTTGAGAACTCAGAGTGAGTAAATTGGCCATTTTCATGCACTTTTAACCATTCCATAAATCTTGTGTTTTGGGCCCCTGGAAGCATGAAAATCACTTTAAACATGCTAATTTTAGCTCTAACACTGATGATCCACCTACAAATGTGAACTGACGTTCAAAAATAAAACATTTGAAAACTGACCATTTTCCACATTTCTGAAGCATGACGTAATGGGGGGGTGTTATCTCTTTTGTCGAAAATCAGCCGTTTTTGCTCGAACATTAAATGCCTCCAAATGGTATTTAATTAACTTCCCGGGGTGAAGAAACCCTTTTTGAGAACTCAGAGTGAGTAAATTGGCCATTTTCATGCACTTTTAACCATTCCATAAATCTTGTGTTTTGGGCCCCTGGAAGCATGAAAATCACTTTAAACATGCTAATTTTAGCTCTAACACTGATGATCCACCTACAAATGTGAACTGACGTTCAAAAATAAAACATTTGAAAACGGACCATTTTCCACATTTCTGAAGCATGACTTAATGGGGGGGGTGTTATCTCTTTTGTCGAAAATCAGCCGTTTTTGCTCGAACATTAAATGCCTCCAAATGGTATTTAATTAACTTCCCGAGCCCCTGGAAGCATGAAAATCACTTTAAACATGCTAATTTTAGCTCTAACACTGATGATCCACCTACAAATGTGAACTGACGTTCAAAAATAAAACATTTGAAAACGGACCATTTTCCACATTTCTGAAGCATGACGTAATGGGGGGGTGTTATCTCTTTTGTCGAAAATCAGCCGTTTTTGCTCGAACATTAAATGCCTCCAAATTGTATTTAATTAACTTCCCGGGGTGAAGAAACCCTTTTTGAGAACTCAGAGTGAGTAAATTGGCCATTTTCATGCACTTTTAACCATTCCATAAATCTTGTGTTTTGGGCCCCTGGAAGCATGAAAATCACTTTAAACATGCTAATTTTAGCTCTAACACTGATGATCCACCTACAAATGTGAACTGACGTTCAAAAATAAAACATTTGAAAACGGACCATTTTCCACATTTCTGAAGCATGACGTAATGGGGGGGGGTGTTATCTCTTTTGTCGAAAATCAGCCGTTTTTGCTCGAACATTAAATGCCTCCAAATGGTATTTAATTAACTTCCCGAGCCCCTGGAAGCATGAAAATCACTTTAAACATGCTAATTTTAGCTCTAACACTGATGATCCACCTACAAATGTGAACTGACGTTCAAAAATAAAACATTTGAAAACGGACCATTCTCCACATTTCTGAAGCATGACGTAATGGGGGGGTGTTATCTCTTTTGTCGAAAATCAGCCGTTTTTGCTCGAACATTAAATGCCTCCAAATGGTATTTAATTAACTTCCCGGGGTGAAGAAACCCTTTTTGAGAACTCAGAGTGAGTAAATTGGCCATTTTCATGCACTTTTAACCATTCCATAAATCTTGTGTTTTGGGCCCCTGGAAGCATGAAAATCACTTTAAACATGCTAATTTTAGCTCTAACACTGATGATCCACCTACAAATGTGAACTGACGTTCAAAAATAAAACATTTGAAAACGGACCATTTTCCACATTTCTGAAGCATGACGTAATGGGGGGGTGTTATCTCTTTTGTCGAAAATCAGCCGTTTTTGCTCGAACATTAAATGCCTCCAAATGGTATTTAATTAACTTCCCGAGCCCCTGGAAGCATGAAAATCACTTTAAACATGCTAATTTTAGCTCTAACACTGATGATCCACCTACAAATGTGAACTGACGTTCAAAAATAAAACATTTGAAAACGGACCATTTTCCACATTTCTGAAGCATGACGTAATGGGGGGGTGTTATCTCTTTTGTCGAAAATCAGCCGTTTTTGCTCGAACATTAAATGCCTCCAAATGGTATTTAATTAACTTCCCGGGGTGAAGAAACCCTTTTTGAGAACTCAGAGTGAGTAAATTGGCCATTTTCATGCACTTTTAACCATTCCATAAATCTTGTGTTTTGGGCCCCTGGAAGCATGAAAATCACTTTAAACATGCTAATTTTAGCTCTAACACTGATGATCCACCTACAAATGTGAACTGACGTTCAAAAATAAAACATTTGAAAACTGACCATTTTCCACATTTCTGAAGCATGACGTAATGGGGGGGTGTTATCTCTTTTGTCGAAAATCAGCCGTTTTTGCTCGAACATTAAATGCCTCCAAATGGTATTTAATTAACTTCCCGAGCCCCTGGAAGCATGAAAATCACTTTAAACATGCTAATTTTAGCTCTAACACTGATGATCCACCTACAAATGTGAACTGACGTTCAAAAATAAAACATTTGAAAACGGACCATTTTCCACATTTCTGAAGCATGACGTAATGGGGGGGTGTTATCTCTTTTGTCGAAAATCAGCCGTTTTTGCTCGAACATTAAATGCCTCCAAATGGTATTTAATTAACTTCCCGGGGTGAAGAAACCCTTTTTGAGAACTCAGAGTGAGTAAATTGGCCATTTTCATGCACTTTTAACCATTCCATAAATCTTGTGTTTTGGGCCCCTGGAAGCATGAAAATCACTTTAAACATGCTAATTTTAGCTCTAACACTGATGATCCACCTACAAATGTGAACTGACGTTCAAAAATAAAACATTTGAAAACGGACCATTTTCCACATTTCTGAAGCATGACGTAATGGGGGGGGTGTTATCTCTTTTGTCGAAAATCAGCTGTTTTTGCTCGAACATTAAATGCCTCCAAATGGTATTTAATTAACTTCCCGAGCCCCTGGAAGCATGAAAATCACTTTAAACATGCTAATTTTAGCTCTAACACTGATGATCCACCTACAAATGTGAACTGACGTTCAAAAGTAAAACATTTGAAAACGGACCATTTTCCACATTTCTGAAGCATGACGTAATGGGGGGGTGTTATCTCTTTTGTCGAAAATCAGCCGTTTTTGCTCGAACATTAAATGCCTCCAAATGGTATTTTATTAACTTCCCCGGGTGAAGAAACCCTTTTTGAGAACTCAGAGTGAGTAAATTGGCCATTTTCATGCACTTTTAACCATTCCATAAATCTTGTGTTTTGGGCCCCTGGAAGCATGAAAATCACTTTAAACATGCTAATTTTAGCTCTAACACTGATGATCCACCTACAAATGTGAACTGACGTTCAAAAATAAAACATTTGAAAACGGACCATTTTCCACATTTCTGAAGCATGACGTAATGGGGGGGTGTTATCTCTTTTGTCGAAAATCAGCCGTTTTTGCTCGAACATTAAATGCCTCCAAATGGTATTTAATTAACTTCCCGAGCCCCTGGAAGCATGAAAATCACTTTAAACATGCTAATTTTAGCTCTAACACTGATGATCCACCTACAAATGTGAACTGACGTTCAAAAATAAAACATTTGAAAACGGACCATTTTCCACATTTCTGAAGCATGACGTAATGGGGGGGTGTTATCTCTTTTGTCGAAAATCAGCCGTTTTTGCTCGAACATTAAATGCCTCCAAATTGTATTTAATTAACTTCCCGGGGTGAAGAAACCCTTTTTGAGAACTCAGAGTGAGTAAATTGGCCATTTTCATGCACTTTTAACCATTCCATAAATCTTGTGTTTTGGGCCCCTGGAAGCATGAAAATCACTTTAAACATGCTAATTTTAGCTCTAACACTGATGATCCACCTACAAATGTGAACTGACGTTCAAATATAAAACATTTGAAAACGGACCATTTTCCACATTTCTGAAGCATGACGTAATGGGGGGGTGTTATCTCTTTTGTCGAAAATCAGCCGTTTTTGCTCAAACATTAAATGCCTCCAAATGGTATTTATTTCACTTCCCGGGGTGAAGAAACCCTTTTTGAGAACTCAGAGTGAGTAAATTGGCCATTTTCATGCACTTTTAACCATTCAATTAATCTTGTGTTTTGGGCCCCTGGAAGCATGAAAATCACTTTAAACATGCTAATTTTAGCTCTAACACTGATGATCCACCTACAAATGTGAACTGACGTTCAAAAATAAAACATTTGAAAACGGACCATTTTCCACATTTCTGAAGCATGACGTAATGGGGGGGTGTTATCTCTTTTGTCGAAAATCAGCCGTTTTTGCTCGAACATTAAATGCCTCCAAATGGTATTTAATTAACTTCCCGGGGTGAATAAACCCTTTTTGAGAACTCAGAGTGAGTAAATTGGCCATTTTCATGCACTTTTAACCATTCCATAAATCTTGTGTTTTGGGCCCCTGGAAGCATGAAAATCACTTTAAACATGCTAATTTTAGCTCTAACACTGATGATCCACCTACAAATGTGAACTGACGTTCAAAAATAAAACATTTGAAAACGGACCATTTTCCACATTTCTGAAGCATGACGTAATGGGGGGGTGTTATCTCTTTTGTCGAAAATCAGCCGTTTTTGCTCGAACATTAAATGCCTCCAAATGGTATTTAATTAACTTCCCGAGTCCCTGGAAGCATGAAAATCACTTTAAACATGCTAATTTTAGCTCTAACACTGATGATCCACCTACAAATGTGAACTGACGTTCAAAAATAAAACATTTGAAAACGGACCATTTTCCACATTTCTGAAGCATGACGTAATGGGGGGGTGTTATCTCTTTTGTCGAAAATCAGCCGTTTTTGCTCGACCATTAAATGCCTCCAAATGGTATTTATTTCACTTCCCGGGGTGAAGAAACCCTTTTTGAGAACTCAGAGTGAGTAAATTGGCCATTTTCATGCACTTTTAACCATTCCATTAATCTTGTGTTTTGGGCCCCTGGAAGCATGAAAATCACTTTAAACATGCTAATTTTAGCTCTAACACTGATGATCCACCTACAAATGTGAACTGACGTTCAAAAATAAAACATTTGAAAACGGACCATTTTCCACATTTCTGAAGCATGACGTAATGGGGGGGTGTTATCTCTTTTGTCGAAAATCAGCCGTTTTTGCTCGAACATTAAATGCCTCCAAATGGTATTTAATTAACTTCCCGGGGTGAAGAAACCCTTTTTGAGAACTCAGAGTGAGTAAATTGGCCATTTTCATGCACTTTTAACCATTCCATAAATCTTGTGTTTTGGGCCCCTGGAAGCATGAAAATCACTTTAAACATGCTAATTTTAGCTCTAACACTGATGATCCACCTACAAATGTGAACTGACGTTCAAAAATAAAACATTTGAAAACGGACCATTTTCCACATTTCTGAAGCATGACGTAATGGGGGGGGTGTTATCTCTTTTGTCGAAAATCAGCCGTTTTTGCTCGAACATTAAATGCCTCCAAATGGTATTTAATTAACTTCCCGAGCCCCTGGAAGCATGAAAATCACTTTAAACATGCTAATTTTAGCTCTAACACTGATGATCCACCTACAAATGTGAACTGATGTTCAAAAATAAAACATTTGAAAACAGACCATTTTCCACATTTCTGAAGCATGACGTAATGGGGGGGTGTTATCTCTTTTGTCGAAAATCAGCCGTTTTTGCTCAAACATTAAATGCCTCCAAATGGTATTTAATTAACTTCCCGGGGTGAAGAAACCCTTTTTGAGAACTCAGAGTGAGTAAATTGGCCATTTTCATGCACTTTTAACCATTCCATAAATCTTGTGTTTTGGGCCCCTGGAAGCATGAAAATCACTTTAAACATGCTAATTTTAGCTCTAACACTGATGATCCACCTACAAATGTGAACTGACGTTCAAAAATAAAACATTTGAAAACGGACCATTTTCCACATTTCTGAAGCATGACGTAATGGGGGGGGTGTTATCTCTTTTGTCGAAAATCAGCCGTTTTTGCTCGAACATTAAATGCCTCCAAATGGTATTTAATTAACTTCCCGAGCCCCTGGAAGCATGAAAATCACTTTAAACATGCTAATTTTAGCTCTAACACTGATGATCCACCTACAAATGTGAACTGACGTTCAAAAATAAAACATTTGAAAACGGACCATTTTCCACATTTCTGAAGCATGACGTAATGGGGGGTGTTATCTCTTTTGTCGAAAATCAGCCGTTTTTGCTCGAACATTAAATGCCTCCAAATGGTATTTAATTAACTTCCCGGGGTGAAGAAACCCTTTTTGAGAACTCAGAGTGAGTAAATTGGCCATTTTCATGCACTTTTAACCATTCCATAAATCTTGTGTTTTGGGCCCCTGGAAGCATGAAAATCACTTTAAACATGCTAATTTTAGCTCTAACACTGATGATCCACCTACAAATGTGAACTGACGTTCAAAAATAAAACATTTGAAAACGGACCATTTTCCACATTTCTGAAGCATGACGTAATGGGGGGGTGTTATCTCTTTTGTCGAAAATCAGCCGTTTTTGCTCGAACATTAAATGCCTCCAAATGGTATTTAATTAACTTCCCGAGCCCCTGGAAGCATGAAAATCACTTTAAACATGCTAATTTTAGCTCTAACACTGATGATCCACCTACAAATGTGAACTGACGTTCAAAAATAAAACATTTGAAAACGGACCATTTTCCACATTTCTGAAGCATGACGTAATGGGGGGGTGTTATCTCTTTTGTCGAAAATCAGCCGTTTTTGCTCGAACATTAAATGCCTCCAAATGGTATTTAATTAACTTCCCGGGGTGAAGAAACCCTTTTTGAGAACTCAGAGTGAGTAAATTGGCCATTTTCATGCACTTTTAACCATTCCATAAATCTTGTGTTTTGGGCCCCTGGAAGCATGAAAATCACTTTAAACATGCTAATTTTAGCTCTAACACTGATGATCCACCTACAAATGTGAACTGACGTTCAAAAATAAAACATTTGAAAACGGACCATTTTCCACATTTCTGAAGCATGACGTAATGGGGGGGTGTTATCTCTTTTGTCGAAAATCAGCCGTTTTTGCTCGAACATTAAATGCCTCCAAATGGTATTTAATTAACTTCCCGAGCCCCTGGAAGCATGAAAATCACTTTAAACATGCTAATTTTAGCTCTAACACTGATGATCCACCTACAAATGTGAACTGACGTTCAAAAATAAAACATTTGAAAACGGACCATTTTCCACATTTCTGAAGCATGACGTAATGGGGGGGTGTTATCTCTTTTGTCGAAAATCAGCCGTTTTTGCTCGAACATTAAATGCCTCCAAATGGTATTTAATTAACTTCCCGGGGTGAAGAAACCCTTTTTGAGAACTCAGAGTGAGTAAATTGGCCATTTTCATGCACTTTTAACCATTCCATAAATCTTGTGTTTTGGGCCCCTGGAAGCATGAAAATCACTTTAAACATGCTAATTTTAGCTCTAACACTGATGATCCACCTACAAATGTGAACTGACGTTCAAAAATAAAACATTTGAAAACGGACCATTTTCCACATTTCTGAAGCATGACGTAATGGGGGGGTGTTATCTCTTTTGTCGAAAATCAGCCGTTTTTGCTCGAACATTAAATGCCTCCAAATGGTATTTAATTAACTTCCCGAGTCCCTGGAAGCATGAAAATCACTTTAAACATGCTAATTTTAGCTCTAACACTGATGATCCACCTACAAATGTGAACTGACGTTCAAAAATAAAACATTTGAAAATGGACCATTTTCCACATTTCTGAAACATGACGTAATGGGGGGGTGTTATCTCTTTTGTCGAAAATCAGCCGTTTTTGCTCGACCATTAAATGCCTCCAAATGGTATTTATTTCACTTCCCGGGGTGAAGAAACCCTTTTTGAGAACTCAGAGTGAGTAAATTGGCCATTTTCATGCACTTTTAACCATTCCATTAATCTTGTGTTTTGGGCCCCTGGAAGCATGAAAATCACTTTAAACATGCTAATTTTAGCTCTAACACTGATGATCCACCTACAAATGTGAACTGACGTTCAAAAATAAAACATTTGAAAACGGACCATTTTCCACATTTCTGAAGCATGACGTAATGGGGGGGTGTTATCTCTTTTGTCGAAAATCAGCCGTTTTTGCTCGAACATTAAATGCCTCCAAATGGTATTTAATTAACTTCCCGGGGTGAAGAAACCCTTTTTGAGAACTCAGAGTGAGTAAATTGGCCATTTTCATGCACTTTTAACCATTCCATAAATCTTGTGTTTTGGGCCCCTGGAAGCATGAAAATCACTTTAAACATGCTAATTTTAGCTCTAACACTGATGATCCACCTACAAATGTGAACTGACGTTCAAAAATAAAACATTTGAAAACGGACCATTTTCCACATTTCTGAAGCATGACGTAATGGGGGGGTGTTATCTCTTTTGTCGAAAATCAGCCGTTTTTGCTCGAACATTAAATGCCTCCAAATGGTATTTAATTAACTTCCCGGGGTGAAGAAACCCTTTTTGAGAACTCAGAGTGAGTAAATTGGCCATTTTCATGCACTTTTAACCATTCCATAAATCTTGTGTTTTGGGCCCCTGGAAGCATGAAAATCACTTTAAACATGCTAATTTTAGCTCTAACACTGATGATCCACCTACAAATGTGAACTGACGTTCAAAAATAAAACATTTGAAAACGGACCATTTTCCACATTTCTGAAGCATGACGTAATGGGGGGGGTGTTATCTCTTTTGTCGAAAATCAGCCGTTTTTGCTCGAACATTAAATGCCTCCAAATGGTATTTAATTAACTTCCCGGGGTGAAGAAACCCTTTTTGAGAACTCAGAGTGAGTAAATTGGCTATTTTCATGCACTTTTAACCATTCCATAAATCTTGTGTTTTGGGCCCCTGGAAGCATGAAAATCACTTTAAACATGCTAATTTTAGCTCTAACACTGATGATCCACCTACAAATGTGAACTGACGTTCAAAAATAAAACATTTGAAAACGGACCATTTTCCACATTTCTGAAGCATGACGTAATGGGGGGGTGTTATCTCTTTTGTCGAAAATCAGCCGTTTTTGCTCGAACATTAAATGCCTCCAAATGGTATTTAATTAACTTCCCGAGCCCCTGGAAGCATGAAAATCACTTTAAACATGCTAATTTTAGCTCTAACACTGATGATCCACCTACAAATGTGAACTGACGTTCAAAAATAAAACATTTGAAAACGGACCATTTTCCACATTTCTGAAGCATGACGTAATGGGGGGGTGTTATCTCTTTTGTCGAAAATCAGCCGTTTTTGCTCGAACATTAAATGCCTCCAAATGGTATTTAATTAACTTCCCGGGGTGAAGAAACCCTTTTTGAGAACTCAGAGTGAGTAAATTGGCCATTTTCATGCACTTTTAACCATTCCATAAATCTTGTGTTTTGGGCCCCTGGAAGCATGAAAATCACTTTAAACATGCTAATTTTAGCTCTAACACTGATGATCCACCTACAAATGTGAACTGACGTTCAAAAATAAAACATTTGAAAACTGACCATTTTCCACATTTCTGAAGCATGACGTAATGGGGGGGTGTTATCTCTTTTGTCGAAAATCAGCCGTTTTTGCTCGAACATTAAATGCCTCCAAATGGTATTTAATTAACTTCCCGAGCCCCTGGAAGCATGAAAATCACTTTAAACATGCTAATTTTAGCTCTAACACTGATGATCCACCTACAAATGTGAACTGACGTTCAAAAATAAAACATTTGAAAACGGACCATTTTCCACATTTCTGAAGCATGACGTAATGGGGGGGTGTTATCTCTTTTGTCGAAAATCAGCCGTTTTTGCTCGAACATTAAATGCCTCCAAATGGTATTTAATTAACTTCCCGGGGTGAAGAAACCCTTTTTGGGAACTCAGAGTGAGTAAATTGGCCATTTTCATGCACTTTTAACCATTCCATAAATCTTGTGTTTTGGGCCCCTGGAAGCATGAAAATCACTTTAAACATGCTAATTTTAGCTCTAACACTGATGATCCACCTACAAATGTGAACTGACGTTCAAAAATAAAACATTTGAAAACGGACCATTTTCCACATTTCTGAAGCATGACGTAATGGGGGGGTGTTATCTCTTTTGTCGAAAATCAGCCGTTTTTGCTCGAACATTAAATGCCTCCAAATGGTATTTAATTAACTTCCCGAGCCCCTGGAAGCATGAAAATCACTTTAAACATGCTAATTTTAGCTCTAACACTGATGATCCACCTACAAATGTGAACTGACGTTCAAAAATAAAACATTTGAAAACGGACCATTTTCCACATTTCTGAAGCATGACGTAATGGGGGGGTGTTATCTCTTTTGTCGAAAATCAGCCGTTTTTGCTCGAACATTAAATGCCTCCAAATGGTATTTAATTAACTTCCCGGGGTGAAGAAACCCTTTTTGAGAACTCAGAGTGAGTAAATTGGCCATTTTCATGCACTTTTAACCATTCCATAAATCTTGTGTTTTGGGCCCCTGGAAGCATGAAAATCACTTTAAACATGCTAATTTTAGCTCTAACACTGATGATCCACCTACAAATGTGAACTGACGTTCAAAAATAAAACATTTGAAAACGGACCATTTTCCACATTTCTGAAGCATGACGTAATGGGGGGGTGTTATCTCTTTTGTCGAAAATCAGCCGTTTTTGCTCGAACATTAAATGCCTCCAAATGGTATTTAATTAACTTCCCGAGCCCCTGGAAGCATGAAAATCACTTTAAACATGCTAATTTTAGCTCTAACACTGATGATCCACCTACAAATGTGAACTGACGTTCAAAAATAAAACATTTGAAAACGGACCATTTTCCACATTTCTGAAGCATGACGTAATGGGGGGGTGTTATCTCTTTTGTCGAAAATCAGCCGTTTTTGCTCGAACATTAAATGCCTCCAAATGGTATTTAATTAACTTCCCGGGGTGAAGAAACCCTTTTTGAGAACTCAGAGTGAGTAAATTGGCAATTTTCATGCACTTTTAACCATTCCATAAATCTTGTGTTTTGGGCCCCTGGAAGCATGAAAATCACTTTAAACATGCTAATTTTAGCTCTAACACTGATGATCCACCTACAAATGTGAACTGACGTTCAAAAATAAAACATTTGAAAACTGACCATTTTCCACATTTCTGAAGCATGACGTAATGGGGGGGTGTTATCTCTTTTGTCGAAAATCAGCCGTTTTTGCTCGAACATTAAATGCCTCCAAATGGTATTTAATTAACTTCCCGAGCCCCTGGAAGCATGAAAATCACTTTAAACATGCTAATTTTAGCTCTAACACTGATGATCCACCTACAAATGTGAACTGTCGTTCAAAAATAAAACATTTGAAAACGGACCATTTTCCACATTTCTGAAGCATGACGTAATGGGGGGGTGTTATCTCTTTTGTCGAAAATCAGCCGTTTTTGCTCGAACATTAAATGCCTCCAAATGGTATTTAATTAACTTCCCGGGGTGAAGAAACCCTTTTTGAGAACTCAGAGTGAGTAAATTGGCCATTTTCATGCACTTTTAACCATTCCATAAATCTTGTGTTTTGGGCCCCTGGAAGCATGAAAATCACTTTAAACATGCTAATTTTAGCTCTAACACTGATGATCCACCTACAAATGTGAACTGACGTTCAAAAATAAAACATTTGAAAACGGACCATTTTCCACATTTCTGAAGCATGACGTAATGGGGGGGTGTTATCTCTTTTGTCGAAAATCAGCCGTTTTTGCTCGAACATTAAATGCCTCCAAATCGTATTTAATTAACTTCCCGAGCCCCTGGAAGCATGAAAATCACTTTAAACATGCTAATTTTAGCTCTAACACTGATGATCCACCTACAAATGTGAACTGACGTTCAAAAGTAAAACATTTGAAAACGGACCATTTTCCACATTTCTGAAGCATGACGTAATGGGGGGGTGTTATCTCTTTTGTCGAAAATCAGCCGTTTTTGCTCGAACATTAAATGCCTCCAAATGGTATTTAATTAACTTCCCGGGGTGAAGAAACCCTTTTTGAGAACTCAGAGTGAGTAAATTGGCCATTTTCATGCACTTTTAACCATTCCATAAATCTTGTGTTTTGGGCCCCTGGAAGCATGAAAATCACTTTAAACATGCTAATTTTAGCTCTAACACTGATGATCCACCTACAAATGTGAACTGACGTTCAAAAATAAAACATTTGAAAACGGACCATTTTCCACATTTCTGAAGCATGACGTAATGGGGGGGTGTTATCTCTTTTGTCGAAAATCAGCCGTTTTTGCTCGAACATTAAATGCCTCCAAATGGTATTTATTTAACTTCCCGAGCCCCTGGAAGCATGAAAATCACTTTAAACATGCTAATTTTAGCTCTAACACTGATGATCCACCTACAAATGTGAACTGACGTTCAAAAATAAAACATTTGAAAACGGACCATTTTCCACATTTCTGAAGCATGACGTAATGGGGGGTGTTATCTCTTTTGTCGAAAATCAGCCGTTTTTGCTCGAACATTAAATGCCTCCAAATTGTATTTAATTAACTTCCCGGGGTGAAGAAACCCTTTTTGAGAACTCAGAGTGAGTAAATTGGCCATTTTCATGCACTTTTAACCATTCCATAAATCTTGTGTTTTGGGCCCCTGGAAGCATGAAAATCACTTTAAACATGCTAATTTTAGCTCTAACACTGATGATCCACCTACAAATGTGAACTGACGTTCAAATATAAAACATTTGAAAACGGACCATTTTCCACATTTCTGAAGCATGACGTAATGGGGGGGTGTTATCTCTTTTGTCGAAAATCAGCCGTTTTTGCTCAAACATTAAATGCCTCCAAATGGTATTTATTTCACTTCCCGGGGTGAAGAAACCCTTTTTGAGAACTCAGAGTGAGTAAATTGGCCATTTTCATGCACTTTTAACCATTCAATTAATCTTGTGTTTTGGGCCCCTGGAAGCATGAAAATCACTTTAAACATGCTAATTTTAGCTCTAACACTGATGATCCACCTACAAATGTGAACTGACGTTCAAAAATAAAACATTTGAAAACGGACCATTTTCCACATTTCTGAAGCATGACGTAATGGGGGGGTGTTATCTCTTTTGTCGAAAATCAGCCGTTTTTGCTCGAACATTAAATGCCTCCAAATGGTATTTAATTAACTTCCCAGGGTGAAGAAACCCTTTTTGAGAACTCAGAGTGAGTAAATTGGCCATTTTCATGCACTTTTAACCATTCCATAAATCTTGTGTTTTGGGCCCCTGGAAGCATGAAAATCACTTTAAACATGCTAATTTTAGCTCTAACACTGATGATCCACCTACAAATGTGAACTGACGTTCAAAAATAAAACATTTGAAAACTGACCATTTTCCACATTTCTGAAGCATGACGTAATGGGGGGGTGTTTTCTCTTTTGTCTAAAATCAGCCGTTTTTGCTCGAACATTAAATGCCTCCAAATGGTATTTAATTAACTTCCCGAGCCCCTGGAAGCATGAAAATCACTTTAAACATGCTAATTTTAGCTCTAACACTGATGATCCACCTACAAATGTGAACTGACGTTCAAAAATAAAACATTTGAAAACGGACCATTTTCCACATTTCTGAAGCATGACGTAATGGGGGGGTGTTATCTCTTTTGTCGAAAATCAGCCGTTTTTGCTCGAACATTAAATGCCTCCAAATGGTATTTAATTAACTTCCCGGGGTGAAGAAACCCTTTTTGAGAACTCAGAGTGAGTAAATTGGCCATTTTCATGCACTTTTAACCATTCCATAAATCTTGTGTTTTGGGCCCCTGGAAGCATGAAAATCACTTTAAACATGCTAATTTTAGCTCTAACACTGATGATCCACCTACAAATGTGAACTGACGTTCAAAAATAAAACATTTGAAAACGGACCATTTTCCACATTTCTGAAGCATGACGTAATGGGGGGGTGTTATCTCTTTTGTCGAAAATCAGCCGTTTTTGCTCGAAAATTAAATGCCTCCAAATGGTATTTAATTAACTTCCCGAGCCCCTGGAAGCATGAAAATCACTTTAAACATGCTAATTTTAGCTCTAACACTGATGATCCACCTACAAATGTGAACTGACGTTCAAAAATAAAACATTTGAAAACGGACCATTTTCCACATTTCTGAAGCATGACGTAATGGGGGGGTGTTATCTCTTTTGTCGAAAATCAGCCGTTTTTGCTCGAACATTAAATGCCTCCAAATTGTATTTAATTAACTTCCCGGGGTGAAGAAACCCTTTTTGAGAACTCAGAGTGAGTAAATTGGCCATTTTCATGCACTTTTAACCATTCCATAAATCTTGTGTTTTGGGCCCCTGGAAGCATGAAAATCACTTTAAACATGCTAATTTTAGCTCTAACACTGATGATCCACCTACAAATGTGAACTGACGTTCAAAAATAAAACATTTGAAAACGGACCATTTTCCACATTTCTGAAGCATGACGTAATGGGGGGGGTGTTATCTCTTTTGTCGAAAATCAGCCGTTTTTGCTCGAACATTAAATGCCTCCAAATGGTATTTAATTAACTTCCCGAGCCCCTGGAAGCATGAAAATCACTTTAAACATGCTAATTTTAGCTCTAACACTGATGATCCACCTACAAATGTGAACTGACGTTCAAAAATAAAACATTTGAAAGCGGACCATTTTCCACATTTCTGAAGCATGACGTAATGGGGGGGTGTTATCTCTTTTGTCGAAAATCAGCCGTTTTTGCTCGAACATTAAATGCCTCCAAATGGTATTTAATTAACTTCCCGGGGTGAAGAAACCCTTTTTGAGAACTCAGAGTGAGTAAATTGGCCATTTTCATGCACTTTTAACCATTCCATAAATCTTGTGTTTTGGGCCCCTGGAAGCATGAAAATCACTTTAAACATGCTAATTTTAGCTCTAACACTGATGATCCACCTACAAATGTGAACTGACGTTCAAAAATAAAACATTTGAAAACGGACCATTTTCCACATTTCTGAAGCATGACGTAATGGGGGGGTGTTATCTCTTTTGTCGAAAATCAGCCGTTTTTGCTCGAACATTAAATGCCTCCAAATGGTATTTAATTAACTTCCCGAGCCCCTGGAAGCATGAAAATCACTTTAAACATGCTAATTTTAGCTCTAACACTGATGATCCACCTAAAAATGTGAACTGACGTTCAAAAGTAAAACATTTGAAAACGGACCATTTTCCACATTTCTGAAGCATGACGTAATGGGGGGGTGTTATCTCTTTTGTCGAAAATCAGCCGTTTTTGCTCGAACATTAAATGCCTCCAAATGGTATTTAATTAACTTCCCGGGGTGAAGAAACCCTTTTTGAGAACTCAGAGTGAGTAAATTGGCCATTTTCATGCACTTTTAACCATTCCATAAATCTTGTGTTTTGGGCCCCTGGAAGCATGAAAATCACTTTAAACATGCTAATTTTAGCTCTAACACTGATGATCCACCTACAAATGTGAACTGACGTTCAAAAATAAAACATTTGAAAACGGACCATTTTCCACATTTCTGAAGCATGACGTAATGGGGGGGTGTTATCTCTTTTGTCGAAAATCAGCCGTTTTTGCTCGAACATTAAATGCCTCCAAATGGTATTTAATTAACTTCCCGAGCCCCTGGAAGCATGAAAATCACTTTAAACATGCTAATTTTAGCTCTAACACTGATGATCCACCTACAAATGTGAACTGACGTTCAAAAATAAAACATTTGAAAACGGACCATTTTCCACATTTCTGAAGCATGACGTAATGGGGGGGTGTTATCTCTTTTGTCGAAAATCAGCCGTTTTTGCTCGAACATTAAATGCCTCCAAATTGTATTTAATTAACTTCCCGGGGTGAAGAAACCCTTTTTGAGAACTCAGAGTGAGTAAATTGGCCATTTTCATGCACTTTTAACCATTCCATAAATCTTGTGTTTTGGGCCCCTGGAAGCATGAAAATCACTTTAAACATGCTAATTTTAGCTCTAACACTGATGATCCACCTACAAATGTGAACTGACGTTCAAATATAAAACATTTGAAAACGGACCATTTTCCACATTTCTGAAGCATGACGTAATGGGGGGGTGTTATCTCTTTTGTCGAAAATCAGCCGTTTTTGCTCGAACATTAAATGCCTCCAAATGGTATTTAATTAACTTCCCGAGCCCCTGGAAGCATGAAAATCACTTTAAACATGCTAATTTTAGCTCTAACACTGATGATCCACCTACAAATGTGAACTGACGTTCAAAAGTAAAACATTTGAAAACGGACCATTTTCCACATTTCTGAAGCATGACGTAATGGGGGGGTGTTATCTCTTTTGTCGAAAATCAGCCGTTTTTGCTCGAACATTAAATGCCTCCAAATGGTATTTAATTAACTTCCCGGGGTGAAGAAACCCTTTTTGAGAACTCAGAGTGAGTAAATTGGCCATTTTCATGCACTTTTAACCATTCCATAAATCTTGTGTTTTGGGCCCCTGGAAGCATGAAAATCACTTTAAACATGCTAATTTTAGCTCTAACACTGATGATCCACCTACAAATGTGAACTGACGTTCAAAAATAAAACATTTGAAAACGGACCATTTTCCACATTTCTGAAGCATGACGTAATGGGGGGGTGTTATCTCTTTTGTCGAAAATCAGCCGTTTTTGCTCGAACATTAAATGCCTCCAAATGGTATTTAATTAACTTCCCGAGCCCCTGGAAGCATGAAAATCACTTTAAACATGCTAATTTTAGCTCTAACACTGATGATCCACCTACAAATGTGAACTGACGTTCAAAAATAAAACATTTGAAAACGGGCCATTTTCCACATTTCTGAAGCATGACGTAATGGGGGGGTGTTATCTCTTTTGTCGAAAATCAGCCGTTTTTGCTCGAACATTAAATGCCTCCAAATTGTATTTAATTAACTTCCCGGGGTGAAGAAACCCTTTTTGAGAACTCAGAGTGAGTAAATTGGCCATTTTCATGCACTTTTAACCATTCCATAAATCTTGTGTTTTGGGCCCCTGGAAGCATGAAAATCACTTTAAACATGCTAATTTTAGCTCTAACACTGATGATCCACCTACAAATGTGAACTGACGTTCAAATATAAAACATTTGAAAACGGACCATTTTCCACATTTCTGAAGCATGACGTAATGGGGGGGTGTTATCTCTTTTGTCGAAAATCAGCCGTTTTTGCTCGAACATTAAATGCCTCCAGATGGTATTTAATTAACTTCCCGGGGTGAAGAAACCCTTTTTGAGAACTCAGAGTGAGTAAATTGGCCATTTTCATGCACTTTTAACCATTCCATAAATCTTGTGTTTTGGGCCCCTGGAAGCATGAAAATCACTTTAAACATGCTAATTTTAGCTCTAACACTGATGATCCACCTACAAATGTGAACTGACGTTCAAAAATAAAACATTTGAAAACGGACCATTTTCCACATTTCTGAAGCATGACGTAATGGGGGGGTGTTATCTCTTTTGTCGAAAATCAGCCGTTTTTGCTCGAACATTAAATGCCTCCAAATGGTATTTAATTAACTTCCCGAGTCCCTGGAAGCATGAAAATCACTTTAAACATGCTAATTTTAGCTCTAACACTGATGATCCACCTACAAATGTGAACTGACGTTCAAAAATAAAACATTTGAAAACGGACCATTTTCCACATTTCTGAAGCATGACGTAATGGGGGGGTGTTATCTCTTTTGCCGAAAATCAGCCGTTTTTGCTCGAACAATAAATGCCTCCAAATGGTATTTATTTCACTTCCCGGGGTGAAGAAACCCTTTTTGAGAACTCAGAGTGAGTAAATGGGCCATTTTCATGCACTTTTAACCATTCCATTAATCTTGTGTTTTGGGCCCCTGGAAGCATGAAAATCACTTTAAACATGCTAATTTTAGCTCTAACACTGATGATCCACCTACAAATGTGAACTGACGTTCAAAAATAAAACATTTGAAAACGGACCATTTTCCACATTTCTGAAGCATGACGTAATGGGGGGGTGTTATCTCTTTTGTCGAAAATCAGCCGTTTTTGCTCGAACATTAAATGCCTCCAAATGGTATTTAATTAACTTCCCGAGCCCCTGGAAGCATGAAAATCACTTTAAACATGCTAATTTTAGCTCTAACACTGATGATCCACCTACAAATGTGAACTGACGTTCAAAAATAAAACATTTGAAAACGGACCATTTTCCACATTTCTGAAGCATGACGTAATGGGGGGGTGTTATCTCTTTTGTCGAAAATCAGCCGTTTTTGCTCGAACATTAAATGCCTCCAAATTGTATTTAATTAACTTCCCGGGGTGAAGAAACCCTTTTTGAGAACTCAGAGTGAGTAAATTGGCCATTTTCATGCACTTTTAACCATTCCATAAATCTTGTGTTTTGGGCCCCTGGAAGCATGAAAATCACTTTAAACATGCTAATTTTAGCTCTAACACTGATGATCCACCTACAAATGTGAACTGACGTTCAAAAATAAAACATTTGAAAACGGACCATTTTCCACATTTCTGAAGCATGACGTAATGGGGGGGTGTTATCTCTTTTGTCGAAAATCAGCCGTTTTTGCTCGAACATTAAATGCCTCCAAATGGTATTTAATTAACTTCCCGAGCCCCTGGAAGCATGAAAATCACTTTAAACATGCTAATTTTAGCTCTAACACTGATGATCCACCTACAAATGTGAACTGATGTTCAAAAATAAAACATTTGAAAACAGACCATTTTCCACATTTCTGAAGCATGACGTAATGGGGGGGTGTTATCTCTTTTGTCGAAAATCAGCCGTTTTTGCTCGAACATTAAATGCCTCCAAATGGTATTTAATTAACTTCCCGGGGTGAAGAAACCCTTTTTGAGAACTCAGAGTGAGTAAATTGGCCATTTTCATGCACTTTTAACCATTCCATAAATCTTGTGTTTTGGGCCCCTGGAAGCATGAAAATCACTTTAAACATGCTAATTTTAGCTCTAACACTGATGATCCACCTACAAATGTGAACTGACGTTCAAAAATAAAACATTTGAAAACGGACCATTTTCCACATTTCTGAAGCATGACGTAATGGGGGGGGTGTTATCTCTTTTGTCGAAAATCAGCCGTTTTTGCTCGAACATTAAATGCCTCCAAATGGTATTTAATTAACTTCCCGAGCCCCTGGAAGCATGAAAATCACTTTAAACATGCTAATTTTAGCTCTAACACTGATGATCCACCTACAAATGTGAACTGACGTTCAAAAATAAAACATTTGAAAACGGACCATTTTCCACATTTCTGAAGCATGACGTAATGGGGGGGTGTTATCTCTTTTGTCGAAAATCAGCCGTTTTTGCTCGAACATTAAATGCCTCCAAATGGTATTTAATTAACTTCCCGGGGTGAAGAAACCCTTTTTGAGAACTCAGAGTGAGTAAATTGGCCATTTTCATGCACTTTTAACCATTCCATAAATCTTGTGTTTTGGGCCCCTGGAAGCATGAAAATCACTTTAAACATGCTAATTTTAGCTCTAACACTGATGATCCACCTACAAATGTGAACTGACGTTCAAAAATAAAACATTTGAAAACGGACCATTTTCCACATTTCAAAAGCATGACGTAATGGGGGGGTGTTATCTCTTTTGTCGAAAATCAGCCGTTTTTGCTCGAACATTAAATGCCTCCAAATGGTATTTAATTAACTTCCCGAGCCCCTGGAAGCATGAAAATCACTTTAAACATGCTAATTTTAGCTCTAACACTGATGATCCACCTACAAATGTGAACTGACGTTCAAAAATAAAACATTTGAAAACGGACCATTTTCCACATTTCTGAAGCATGACGTAATGGGGGGGTGTTATCTCTTTTGTCGAAAATCAGCCGTTTTTGCTCGAACATTAAATGCCTCCAAATGGTATTTAATTAACTTCCCGGGGTGAAGAAACCCTTTTTGAGAACTCAGAGTGAGTAAATTGGCCATTTTCATGCACTTTTAACCATTCCATAAATCTTGTGTTTTGGGCCCCTGGAAGCATGAAAATCACTTTAAACATGCTAATTTTAGCTCTAACACTGATGATCCACCTACAAATGTGAACTGACGTTCAAAA